>NW_015166479.1:92177-120472 GCF_001447785.1 Gekko japonicus | reverse complement strand
CTCTGTCTTCTTCAGAATTAGCAATCCCACCTAGCTTCGTGTCATCTGCAAATTTGATAAGCATCCCCTCTATGTCTTCCTCCAGGTCATTTGTAAAAACATTGAACAACACCGGGCCGAGGACCGAGCCCTGTGGCACTCCACTCAAGACTTCCCTTCTTCTTTATCTGTGGTACATGCCCAAATATTAGTGATGCCAGCCTCTGGGGCCAGAGATCTCCTGGAACTGCAGCTCCTTTCCAATACAGAGATCAGTTCCCCTGGAGAAAATGGATGCTTTGGAGGGTGGACTCTATGGCATTATACCCCACCAAGGCCCCTGTCCTCTCCAAACACTGTCCTCAGATCTCCAGGAGTTTCCCAACCTGGAGCCGGCAACCTACCACATGAAGCCAGATCACATAGTTCAGCTTTATGACACTGAATATTGACAAGCATGCTGTACCTTCAATGTGTGCATGAGAAATTAACCTTAGAAGGCTATGCACGCAGTTTCAATATACAAACATTTTAATGCACATTGCATAAAACCCATCACACCGGCTCTTCTAAAATATCTTGGAAAACCTTCAGGTGATAACAGATTTGAATGGGATAATTAACCATGTCGGTAATTTCTCCAGTGCCAAATAGCAGTTGGAAAGATGTATTCACTTTTCACAGAGCACTAGGTTCTCATGGGCTGGAAAAGGGCTATAATGTCTTCATAGATAGAGTACTTTTCCCCCCACTACAAAATACATTCTAAATGAAAGAGCATGGAAACTCGTCCAACACAGCTCTTGTTAATCAGTGTCCTGGAAATTATCACACTTTTAATTGCAAGGAAAAGGATGGAGATATGATACTTACAGCCCGTTATTTAGGAAGGGCTATCAGAGGTACTTACCTTATACTTTTTGCTCCAAATTGATTGTTCATCTTCTGAATGTCAGGGGCATTCAGCTGACAAGTTCTTGATGAGTTTGTGTAGCACCATCTTTGATCTGCTTCCATAAGCAGGTACTGCACAAGTACTTCCTTATATCACACACACTTCAATAAAAGAACAATCAAGCCATTTTGTGAGCCATTATAAGTGTGTTTCCATTATGAATATGTATCTCCCCACCCTCTCTCAGAGATCCAGAGAGTCTGTGTCCTATAAGTCATTGCAAGCTGACTACAGGAAATGGCAGAAGCCATTCTTTTGAAGAACCATAGGTACAGAGAGGGCTAGAGAGTCTCCAGTATTTCGGACAGTTTGGAACCAGAACTCTAAACCTAGAACTAAAGGCTAGTGCTTTAAGTACAGTGGGCCACAAAAAAAAAAATCACATGGAATCTTCACAGAATTAGGTATTCCTGATAGAGTTGCCAACCTCCAGGTGGGGCCTGGAGATCATCCAGGATTGCAACTGACCTCCAGACTACAGAGATCAGTTTCCCCTGGAGAAAATAGCTGCTTTGGAGGGTGGACTCTATGGTGTTATACTCTGCTGAGGTCCCTCCCTTCCCCAAGCCCCACCCTCTCAAGGCTCTTCCACCCAAATCTCCAGGTGTTTCCCATCCCAGAGCGGGCAACCCTAATCCCGGAGATGCCACGCTAAAAATTCAATATCCCAAGGGCACATAGTGACCCTTCCAAATGAACACATATGTCTGTCAGGCTCCCACTCAAATCACTCTCCACACACACACTTTTGCAGTTAATGTTTTATTTAGAGATATGAGATGCTGTGGGTTCGATCCCTTTATTAGGACTAAATCCAAAGGCGGGAAACAACAGGATATAGGTCAAACCCCAAAATCCCATACATGCCTACGTCAGCATCACTACAGCAACTTTGAAAGATACACAGTCACTCTCTAGCCAGGCACAGTCTTCTCCAAGGACACTTCACGTGTGAAAGATGTCTTGGGGCCCACTTTGGAAAGTTACCAAGCAATCCTCCCTAGCTGACTACTCGCATTCGTTCCCCCCTTAGGAATGCAATGGCAAACAAGAGCAGTGATAAGAATACATAATACAATTAGCAAAGCAAGCATGGATCCAGCAATTCAGGTGCTCGCAATTGACAATGTCACGTGCAACCAGAAAAACACCCTGTGGTGAGTGTATCATGTAGATTAGACACTAGTTTGATCCCACAAAACCCTCTTGGACTAAGTCAACAGTGTGGTATCACTTCAGAAATTATGTCCAACAGAGTTGTTCTAGACAGCTTTCTTATAACAGGGCTATGTTATACCTGAGTAATTCAGAAAGGTGCTTTATAAAGGGGCTATGTTATACCTGAGTAATTCAGTAAGGTGCTTTATAAAGGGAAAGGAACTCTAGATTGTATCACTGGGTACAGGATGTATTATCCATTTGCCGTGTGTATTATTTTGTTGCCCCTGCATGATTTTTTACTGGTGTAAGATTCTTTTTTCATTACATCTACACTTTGCGCCATACCTAATATATTATCCTCACTGAAATTCTGGTAATCCTAATCCTAGTACATTGCTCATTAGATGTCTCCTCCTATTGATTGTATCGATTTAAGCTGTGCTTATCAGATGTCTTTTTCGGCGTGCGTTGTGTAGTCTGCTTTGAGACCCAGTAGGAAAGGCAGATTAAACAAACAAAAGAACGAACAAACGGATGAATAAAAATAAATACCCACTCCTCTCCAGTAGTGAGAAGTGGCAGGAGGAGGCCCCAACTCTGTGTCAATTTAAGAAGGATCCCCCCCCCCTGCAAATTTTCCCGGGCTTTAGGCAATCAGCTAAGTCTGGAGTCCTGTGTCCAGTTTTGGGCACCACATTTTAGGAAGGATGTTGACAAACTCGAGCGTGTCCAGAAGAGGGCAACCAGGATGGTGAGAGGGTTGGAATCCAAATCTTACGAGGAAAGGCTGAAAGAGTTGGGTATGTTTAGCCTGGGAAAGAGAAGGCTTAGAGGGGACATGATTGTAGTCTTCAAGTATCTGAAGGGCTGTCATGTAGAAGATGGAGCAGATGTATTCTCTCTTGCTCCAGATTGCAAGACTCGATCTAATGGGTGGCAATTACAAGGGAGTCGTTACCGGCTAAATATCAGGAGGAACTTCCTAACTGTCAGAGTGGTTGAGCAGTGGAACAGACTGCCTTGGGAGGTGGTGGATTCTCCTTCGCTGGACGTTTTCAAGTGGAGGCTGGATGACCATTTTTCGGGTATGTTGTAGGTATGTAGGGCTATCTTTCAGCAATACTCCTGCAGAGTGCAGGGGGTTGGACTAGATGACCTGCAAGGTCCCTTTCAACTCTAACATTCTATGATTCTATTATTCTAAGTCCACAATGTTCTGTAAAAAAGAGAGTGGGTTGGTGGATGGGGGAGACGTAGTGATAACAGCATGGGGCATTTCTGCACATGTTGTTTCTTCAATTCTGTGCCTGAATTATGTTGCTTGGGTGGGTTCCCCCCCCTTTTCCCTATACATGTTTTGCTTCAAAAGTGCCTGTAAATCAACCAGAGGTACAGTGATGAAATATCAAACCAACCACTAGAGGGCGCAAAACACATGCTGGAGGGCAGGGACCCTGACTCACAAATGTATGTAAAATAAAGGTAAAGGTTTCCCCTGTTCAAAAGCTAGTCGAATCTGACTCTAGGGGGTGGTGCTCATCTCCGTTTTCAAGCTGAAGAGCCAGCACTGTCCGAAGACATTTCCGTGGTCATGTGGCCGGCATGACTAAACGCCAAGGCACACAGAATGCTGTCACCTTCCCACCAAAGTGTTACCTATTTATCTGCTTGCAATTTCTTGCTTTCAAACTGCTAAGTTGGCAGTCAGGAGCTGGGGCCAGACGGGAGCTCACTCCATCATGCGGCACTCGGGTCTCAAACTACCAAACTACAGACCTTCTGGTCTGCAGCTCAGCGGCACCCGAATGATGAAAATAAGAAGTGTAGAAAAGTCCCTGCTCCAAGGAGGTAGAGGGTGGCTTCAATAGCTACCACCGGCCTCCCTGACTGGCTGCTTCACATGAGGCACCTGAACATTCTCACCCCAAATGATCTGTGCTCCATTCTTACACTGGGTGGGGATAAAATCACTCCTAACCACTGTTCCCTCTAAGCTGAGTTAGTGTGAGCTAGCTTACAGTTTTTTAGCCCCCGGCTCACACATTTTTGTCTTAGCTCAAGAAGGATGGCTCCAGAGCAAACTGATTTATGCAGTAACCAAATTGCTCACTCACAACTTTAGTGCCAGTAGCTCACAAAATAGAATTTTTGCTCACAAGACTTCACAGCTTGGAGGGAACATTGTTCCCAACTCTATGAAGGGCAGGGAGCACACATTCACACATTACAGAAGTTACAGTAAAGGTCTTTCCACTCGGCCTATCATATTATTCCCCACAATGTGTGAACCATAGTCTTCTGTGACCTTGCATGCATTTAAACTGTATAGAAGCCCAGTACCTGGGCAAATACCTGCTGATTCTCACAACATAGGAATCGGCTCTTTTCACACAATATGTGAATGAAAGTGAGCATTCCTCCCCTGAAAGATGAAGGCAACAGTACAATTACATAGCATGATAAACCACTATGGAAGACACCTGTTCTCAGATTGCTTCCAGGTTTTCTCAACAGACCTCCTGTCCACTTTTTTTCAGACGAGGAAACTGGGAATAATTAGTCAAAATGATTATGTCAGCTCAGATCAATAACTGCATGGATCAGCAACTGGATGGGGGGAAATATGTCTGCAGTGAGACTTTCCACAGTCAAAGTTATTTATTTTCTTCATCTGCTTTTCTGCTTTGCCTAGGATTTTAAATTGTCTCCTTGCCAGGAAGAAGCTATTTGTTGGGTTTGGGTTTTTATACACTTGGGGTGATCCTGTCGCCCACTTGGAGCTGCGGCACCTATATTTGTTATGGAAGTCAAAATGGATGAAGGAAGGAAGACCAGAATGTGTCCTAAGCAGTCAACAAGAGGTTGCCAACTCTGGGTTGGGAAATTACTGGAGATTTGAGGATGGAGCCTGAGGCAGGATTTGGGGAGGGAATGGATCTCAGCAGTATATAGTACCATAGGTAAAGGTAAAGGTTCCCTTGCTCGAAAGCCAGTCGAATCCAACTCTAGGGCTGTGGTGCTCATCTCCATTTCAAAGCCGAAGAGCCAGCGCTGTCTGAAGACGTTTCCGTGGTCATGTGGCCGGCATGACTCAACACCAAGGCGCACGGAACGCTGTTACCTTCCCACTGAAGTGGTCCCTATTTATCTACTTGCAATTTCTTGCTTTCGAACTGCTAGGTTGGCAGGAGCTGGAACTAGAGACGGGAGCTCACTCCATCTTGCGGCACCCGGGGCTCGAACTGCTGAACTACTGACCTTCCACAGCCTGCAGTTCAGCAACTTAACCACTTGAGCCACCGCAGCCCCCATATAGTACCATATGAACGCATCAACACATGAAGCTGCCTTCTACTGAATCAGACTCTCGGTCCATCAAAGTCACTATTGTCTACTCAGACTGGCAGCGGCTCCCCAGAGTCACAGGCAGAGGTCTTTCAGGTCACCTCCTGCCTAATTCTTTTAACTGGAGATGCTGGCGATTGAACCTGGGACTTTCCGCATGCCGAGCAGATGTTCTGCCCATGAGCCAGAGCCCCTCCTCATATAGTCCACCCTCCAAGCAGCCACTTTCTCCATGGAAAAATGATCTCTGTCGTCTGGAGATCAGTCGTGATTCTGGATGACATCCCTACGGCAGCAAGCCTGCTACGGCGGGAAGGGCAGGGTAGAAATCTAATAAATAAACAAGCAAAAAAATATTGTCAAAATCAAGTCAGTTTCTTCAAAATGCATCCAACTCCTAGTTGAGCCCAAGTCTTAGATCCAGGGCAGTGTTTCCATGGGTGCAAGGACTTCCCCCTGCAGAGCAAGGTTTTCTCATGCCTCCCTCCCACTGCAGTTCCAAGGGCCCCCTGAAATGCTTTCCTTCCAATCAGGTGGGCAGTTGCCTTAAATTTTACTTTAGAAATCTGGTGGTGAAATTATCTGGTCCTGGATTACTTAAGGTCACGGAGTCGAAGAAATCAGTCTTTCTCTTTCTCTCGGTGAAATCTAGCTACCTTGTAAGGATGTTGAGAAATGAGAATGCAGGATATTTTGTATCCTAAAATGTGTTTCCTAACCTGACAGACTATATAATAATGATTTACAATAAACACACATATATATATACCCCACGTGCACAACTCATTGTCTACTGAGATTCTGAATATTTAGAGAAAACGTGATTTCTACTCAGATGAAAACAATGAATATACCATTGTTTATCTTCGATTCTAGGGGTCAGAAAACATGTATGCCCAAATACATGTGTCCAGTTATACACCTAATATCCCAATTTTGATGGTAAATAAAAGGTGTAGCTTAGCTTGCTACGATTAACCGATGAAGGGAACCCAACAGATCTCTCACTTTCGCAAATGGCGTGCAAGTGGCAACAGCGCAGTTGCTGTGCTGTAGCAAATTTTGTGGAAAAGAAATCTCTCCTTGGTTAGTGCATTTTGCTTGAACTTAATGGAAAACAACAGCTGCAGCGCTATAATTATGGGTATTTGAGCCATAAATCTCTCTTTGGAAATAATCCTCCAGTCCCATTCCATTTTTATTCTCTATTTACTAGCCTTTTTATCTTCCTATTTTTCTATTTGCAGCCCAAGATGTAAAACACAAGAGACCGAGTGCATTAAGCTCATTAATGTCAGCTAGGTTATAAACTAACAGATTCTGGGTTGATATGCTGACAGCATAAGTTATGCAAAATACTTTGGTGGATTGGATGTATGTCGGAGCATTTCGCTCCCTCGAAAAATGCTCGAGTGGCATTTATCGTCCCCCCCGCCCAGTTCGCCTCTACTTCTGTTCCTTCCTGTTTATGACAGTGCGGCTTTTGGACAACTCGGTGATGTCCAAAAAGACGGCACTTGTCACATTCTTCCAAATGGTTGATTGATTAAATCCCGAAGTCGCTGAGCCCCCTGACAAGGTCGCCGTGAACTTGCTACTTCTCGTTCAGCATGGCTATCAACCAGTCGTACTTCAGAACATAATAAAAAAAAGCTCGACAGGTGGAATGAAATACAGCTCAGGAATTAAGGAACTTTATGCTCTGGTACCTTACCTCAGAAGCATCAGCACAATAGCTTGACCTCTCCTTTCAAAAGGCACGTGACCATCACATCACGCTGGGTCTAAGGATGGAGGGCAAAGCCAGACTCTGCTCTGAGGGAGCCGATCAAAGATAGAATGTGTTCTGTTTGTGTGTTCATGATACAGGCTCCCAAAGTTCATTAAGAACCCTCGCATCCCCCTCCCCACTTTGATTTAAAAAAGGCAGCCAGATGAACTATCACAGAGTGGCTCCTCAACACAATTAAAAACAACTGACATATGATAGATTAGAGAGACTGAATAATGAATGATACAATACTTATGCTTTATATTCATCATCTGATGTGATATCTAATGGGCAGCAATCATAGTGGGTGATATATTTATTACAAGAAACGACACAGTGAACAGGGTAAAAATTTGGTGATCAACATCTGCAGATGTTTAGAGTTGCACCAAATATTCTCAAGGTTTGATTTGGGTGTCTGTGTGTCTTAAGTCCCCTCCGACTTATGGCGACCCTATGAATTCATGACCTCCAAAATGTCCTATCATTAGTAGCCTTGCTCAGGTGTTGCAAACTGAGGGGCAGTGGCTTCCTTTATAGAACCAATCTGTCTCATGTTGGGTCTTCCTCTTTTCCTGCTGCCTTCCACTTTTCCTAGCATTATTGTCTTTTCCATTGATTCTTGTCTTCTCATACTGTGACCACAGAACAATAGCCTCAATTTAGTTATTCAGCTTCTACAGAGGGTTCAGGCTTTTGGGGGATAGAAAGAGTGATTTCCCCTGAAAAACATAGACATTATGCATATAAATTATGTAAATAGTCCAGTCCTGCTCAGCGCCGATGGTTCCCCCTCACCTGTTTCTTCCTCCGCCTTTCTGGATTAGTTACATCAGGGATTGTTGAATACATCAATATCAATGACCCATCAGGTCTTGTTATGTGTTGACAGAACTGAAGGCAAGTGAGGGCAATGGATGTGAATCAATGAACATTTTCTCGAGGAATGTTGGGCACCAAGAAAAATCTCCATACCAAATTTTGAATTCTTTGGGCTCAGATCTAATTTTTAATTGTATAAAAATATAGAGAAACATGGGTGGTCCAATTAAATCCTTACATATAAAGCATGCCTGAATGGAAAAAAAATCAGCTGCTACCATTAACTAATTAACAATTTTTTCTTTGCAACTGGATATTTTTAAAAGGCTAGAGCCATTCAGAGAGAAACATATCTTCAAGAATATATGCCCTTTGCTTGCTGCTTTGCAGAATCCATTTCGTGAAGCAAAAATATATATATTTTCTTTCTAACAATTTTTTAAGACTTCTTTCCCCTCCAAAAAAGTATAGTCAACCTGTATAAATGGTTTAATTGCAATGCCTTTATCTACCAGACCTTAACAGATTTTCTTGAAGTCTGAGGTGAATTTAACTATCGCAAAATTTGCATTCCAATTTGAAAACAAAATTTGTCAGGCTCAAAAGTTTCTGAAGATCAAACTGCACATGTGTCAGAGTTTTCCACAAACCCTGCATGGATAATGGAAGCCCTCACAGTAAAGGAGAGTGCCCAGAGAATGCCCCATCCACATAGGATTCTTCTGCCTCCCATATTTTTTTTTCCATTCACACTGTAGAAAACATAGACCTCATTATATCTGGATTAAAACAGAAACTGTTCCACAGCTGTGGGCAAACCATTCATTTGGATGCTCTTTCACTGTCCATATGGAAAGGGGGTGGGGCAAAAGTCCTTTTGCAAAATGGTGAATGACAGCTTTCCATCCACCCTTACCTATTTAAGGAGTCCTTCTTTCCTCTGCCAAGAGGTGAGGGGTAGAGGTAAGATTGGCATCTATGATAGACACCCTGTTACTCTCCCCACTCTGAGGCAGATTTTTCCTGCCAAAATTCTTAGTTCTTGTCAGGTACTGAGCTGGCCCCTAGAAGTGTGACGATATTTGCGGCTTTATAAATCTGAATGTCCCACCCTGTGACAGAATCTGATTTGGCTTTTGCCCAGCCCAGGAACTTGTCAGGAGAAAACCAGAACCCTCTTTGTAGATCCCTTGAAATGGCACTGGAAACGGTGTAACAGTGAACAATAATAAAGATTTTATTTAATAGGCAGGGATGGTATGGGGTAGTCCGGTATTGGAAAGGCTGAAGTAAATGTTGCTGGTGAAATGGTATATTTTTCAGTTGACAAACAAGATGGTGTGGTAGCAGCTTATTTTTACAATTTTTTTTTATTCTTATCAGTGAGAGATACTTAAGTGTCTGTTAGAATGCAACTGTTCAGGGTTTCTGGAATGGTCACACTTTTTGGTGTATCAAATCCTTCCCCCTTTTCTGAAATCAAAATGTGTCTTCTATCCCCGGAGTAGTCTGTCACTGTTTCCTTTCACAACAGACCAGGGACTGCCCCAGTGCCAATTCCCTGAATAACTGGACAGGACTTATATTTCTTCCCTGAAAATATAATCCTTTTTCCTTTTGGCCTGATTGGGAGCTTCCCAGTCACTCTTTGCCAAAATCTCAAACACCAGTTCTTGCTGTCTGTGTGAAAATGTGCTCCAAGCCTTAGCTGACACTAGACTCTGAATTCTTAGATGGAATTCTTTCTCAGGTTATGTTTAGCATCGCTACAACCAGGAGTCTTTCCCTTTATTTAAATGGTGAAGCTGACAGACTTTTAGTCAGACTCTTTAGACATACACTCCTTCAGCTGAACTTTTACTTTACTCAGGTCCCTGCCACACAGGACGGCTGGAACACGGCTAAGCAGAGCCGCACCAAACTTGACACGCCGCGGCGGGATCCCACGGATCTCCTCAGCCGCAGCGCATCGCTCCCCGACACGATCAGATGCCGGGGAGAATGCGACGGTGCGAAGAAGAGCCTGGCGAACTGCGCATGCGCACACATGCGCAGTTCAGCCAGGAGCCAAAGATGCGCCGGCACAAGGACGCGCCGGCGATCCCACGGCCGCACTTGCCGCGGCCCATCCGAAAGAACCACCTAGGGAGGTGGTTCTTTTTTGCTGCGCTGTATGGGCGGGATGGGACAGATCGGAGACGGAAGCAC
Organism: Gekko japonicus; assembly: GCF_001447785.1. Taxonomy (NCBI): domain Eukaryota; kingdom Metazoa; phylum Chordata; class Lepidosauria; order Squamata; family Gekkonidae; genus Gekko; species Gekko japonicus. The sequence goes on along the minus strand of NW_015166479.1, from coordinate 110,231 downwards.
GACGTTCCCCAGATGTTGCTGTGGGATCGCGCCCGTTTGCTCCGGCCCTGATCCGTCCTTCTTCCGGCCCAAACAGCTCGTATGAACAGGAATCAGGGCTCTTTTTGTAGCAGGAACTCCTTTGCATATTAGGCCACACACCCCTAATGTAGCCAATCCTCCAAGAGCTTACAGAGCTCTTCCTACTGAACAGTAAGTGTCACTGAACTGCCTCTCTGACTGACTGACTGACTGACTGACTGACCATATAGTCTCCCTTAGCTGGCACTGGCCAATCAGGAGCAGCCTGTCACTCAAGCTTAATATTCTACAGCAGATGGAAGTCTGAAATTTGCTCACATCTTCAGAACTGGAGAGACAAAACAGAAGAATACGTTGTTACGGCGAAAATGACAAACCATATAAATAAAAAGCCAATAACTGAATTTGAGAATAAGTGGAGAGTCTTTTATAATTACTACAGACAAACTACATAGATTAGATAAAGCTGTTAGAGGAGCTATAAAGAAATTTAAATTGATTAATACTCAAAGCCATATAATTATATTATTGTAGGTATACTCATTAATCTTTTATCAATACATATTTACTAGTTATTATATGATAGTATTAACCTTGTATAAAGGGAAAAAAATGTTTTCTTACTCCTTTCTTGTGTTTCTTACTTATATGGTTTTCTACCTAGGTAGGAAATAATGGAAATATACATGGAGATATATTTTGCTGAAGTATTGATTAGATACCGTATTTTGATTTGTTGTGTCACTTTATCATGTATTATATTTTTATATTACGCAATGTCCTTAAAATGTGTTCAACAAATTGATGTTTCATGCTTCTCACTTTTCCCTTTGCCCCTTTTCATTCTGTACCCCCCTTAAATGGTAAAAGTTTAAGTGTAGTCCATCACAGCATCACATCTGAAATTCTGCACAGCATCAAGGGGGTAGTAGTAGTAGTAGGAGGAGGTCTGGGGCAGTGGTAGCAGCTAACAGCACGCGAACAGGCTATGTGGTCATGGTCCCCACCCGCTCTCATGCTGCTTCCTATCACTGCCGTGGTGGGGTCCCTCCCCCAATGCAGCCAGTGTTTGTATTACCACTTTCATATCTGGTGGTGGTACACAGAACAGACAAATGGGGACGTCAGTGTGGTTGCAGCCGATGAAGCCCTGTTACAGGGGCATTAGCCTGGTCCCCAGACTCTGTGCCTACCCCCTTTGGAAATGGACCAGAGGTGCCGTTGAGGAGTGGAGCCCGGAGAGGGGGACCTCAGACAGGTACAGTGCCATAGACTCCACCCTCCAAACCAGCCATTTGCTCCTGGGGAACTATTGGTCCAGCAGCCATCAAACCATTCTCTTCAACCCCCTGCTGTGCAGCTGACTTTCCCCTAGGGTTGCCAATCTCCAGGTGGGACCTGGAGATCTCCCGCTGTTACAATTGATCTCCAGATGACAGAGATCAGTTCCCCTGGAGAAAATGGCTGCTTTGGAGGGTAGATCCTATGACATTATACCTGCTGAGTCCTTCCACACACACCCCCGCCCAATGCTGCCCTCCACAGGATCCACCCCCAAATCTCCAGGTATTTCCCTCCTTAGAGCTGGCAACCCTACTTTCCCCTCAGTGCCTGTTGGTAGGCAACTAAGCTGGGTCCTGTCACTTCAGCAGTTCTGAAGATTGTTCTGCCCTTGTCCGTGAACCCGTGTTGTGCTGCTCAGGAGTTAACTGGGGGTTGTGCAGGATTACACTTCCTTGGGGAGAACAAAATGCCTTGAAATCACTCTTCCTGTTGCGATAGTTCTCCAAAGATCCAGGATCTCCTTCACAAAGATGCCCTCTTTGTCAGGACTTAGGCTCAGACATCCATCTCTGTAAGGAGGAAGAGGCACCACATCTTCTTTCTCATGAAAGTGCTGGGTTGAGGTTTGGATACAGCAGACACTGCAGAGCTCACACCTGGACCCCTGTCTCTGTAAGAAGAAGAATGCAGGGCCCAAACGTTCTCAGTTCAGTAGCTGCTCTCTCTGAATCTTCTCTTATAGCCACAATGATTGCCCTGGAAAGGTGATACAACTAGGCTGAAACTGAAATGTAAGCTTTGTTACAGGGCCATTTTAATTTCCTAATCCACCTTTTTTCCTGACCTGGGTGGCTCACACTAGTCCGATTGCATCAGATCTTGGAACATAAGGAGGGTCAACCCTGGTTACTACATGGATGGGAGACCACCAAAGATGTTGGTGGACACTAGACAGAGGCAGGCGATGGGAAACCACCTTTGTCTTGAAAAGCCTACAGTGTCACCACAAGTCGAGTGCAACTTGAAAGTACCGTCCACCACCAATCCACCTTTTCAGACTTTCCATCTCTCTCTCCCTCTCTCTCTCTCTCTGTACAGGATCTATCGTTGTCCCCCGGCCCTTTCCTTGTTTCCCTCTCTGCCATAACACAATCACTAGGGAGGAATATCACATGTGAACATTTTTTTTCTTGGAATTTAAGTAATCAGCTCAGTTTGAAGTCTAGATATAGCTGTAGCATTTGGAATAACTCAGCTCCTTGATCCAGATCAGTCTTTCAGACTGTTCTGGATTAAACACAGGCTAATCTAGTCCAGATATGGCCTCAATGGCCCAGCCAAGCCAAGTCTCACCAGATCTTGGAAGCTAAGCAGGGTTGGCCCTGGTCAGTATTTGAATGAGAGAGCACCAAGGAATACCAGGCTTGCTATGCAGAAGCAGGCAATGGCAAACCGCCTCCAAATGTTTCTTGCCTTGAAAACCCTACAGCAGGGGTGTCAAACATGCAGCCCGGGGGTCATATCAGGCCCCCAGAGGGCTTCTATTAGGCCCGCAATGGAACTGGCTGTCTTCTGCTTCTTCTTCCAGTTCTGCTGCTGCTGCATCATTGTAGGTTTGCAGCTTACAGATACACACCTGAACAGCATACCCAAGATTGCAACAACACAGACATTTTGATGCAATGATTCAGAGCGAGAGGTGTCAGTTATCAGACACTGTTAAATAAACAAAATATTGCAAGAGTGCTAATGTTTTAAGCGTGTTTTTATTTTAAGTAAACCCTTTTATAAAGTTTATATCTCTGCTACCTGGCAGTACATTTTATGACACACATGGCTCGGCCCAACAAGGTCTCATTTATGTCAGATCCAGTCCTCATAACAAATGAGTTCGACACCCCTGCCCTACAGGGTTGCCATAAATCAGCTGCAAATTGATGGCATTTCCCAGCACCATTTCCCCTTACCTGGATGGCCCAGGCTAAACCAATCCCACCAGAGCATGGAAGCTAAGCAGGGTCAGCCCTGGTTAGTACTTGGATGGGAGACCACTAAAGAAGTCCAGGGTCACTACACAGAGACAAGCAATGGCAAAGCACCTCTGAATGTCTCTTTCCTTGAAAAACCCTACAGGGTCACCATAAGTCGGTTAGGACTTGATGACACTTCACACTAGGGATGTGCATTCAGTTCATCCCAAATGAATGCACCCCCCAAAATGGCCCATTCGGACCCCTTTCGGGCTGTTGCAGGCTGATTCAGATTCTCTGATCTGAATCGGCTTGCCGCCGAATTTCCTATGGGCCATTGAAGTCAATGGTGAAAACATAGGGTATATTCTTGGGGCTGGAGAAGAAAGGGTTTGTGGTAGAGGCTCCAAACTCACAGGGTAGCTGCTGGTACCTCTCCTTAAGATATCAACCAAGTGTGAAGAACATTGGACCAGGGGGTCCAATTCTACGGGCCCCCAAACAGGTTGCCCCATCCCCTCCATTGTTCTCTATGGTGGGGGAAAAGTTACCATAGAGAACAAAAGAGGGGATAGGGGCAATCTGTTTTGGGGCCTGTAGAATTGGACCCCCTGGTTCAATGCTCTTGAAACTTGGTTTATATCTTGGGGAGAGGCTGTAGCAGCTGCCCTGTGAGTTTGGAGTCTCTCCCTCAATCCTCCTCCCCTCCAACCCTCAGAATATACCCTATGTTTTCACCATTGACTTCAATGGCCCATAGGATATAATGGGGCAGAAATTGACATTGGGCTGGTGGAAAAACTCCCCAATAGGCTAGTATTGACGAAACTGACATGCGGGAGTCTTACTGCCAGCCGAAATTGATTCTGCCCGATTTGGTGGAATCTGAATGGGCCGATTTTTTTTTTCTTTTTGCACACCCCTACTTCATACAAACACACACACACAATTCACTCCAGAGCATATACCGGGCTAGAAGGACAAAAAGAAAGTTCTAGACAGGAGGGCCTGGCACGATGTGGTCCATGGGGTTGCAAAGAGTCAGACGCGACTGTGCGCCTGAACAACAAAAAGAAAAATAATAATGGCTGTAACATTCTACTGAGAAGGAACGTCTTTATTAGACTCTACTTCTGATTAAAACTGTGCTGTCCAGTCATTTGTACGTTTGACTTTTGGTATACAATACACATTCCCCTACAATATATACATATTTTCCCCCTGGAATACTTTTTCTTTTCGTTTCTCTAAACAGAATGTTCATCTTGTGAGCATATGCATGTTGAGGGGAGTTATACGAAATAAAACGCCAATGTTTCATCCTACATTTACAATTCTGCAGTGTACACATTATATGTACAGAGTCTCTCGAGTGACAGAAATGCACTGGGTAGGCATTTCTTAGAGTTGCAGAATGTATAAACACAATTCCGAATGCAACGGGACAAATGAGCTTTTACGCTTATTGCTTGCAACTGAATGTCATGGTCTATATTTCTACGGAATTGTGCCACTGCATGTCAGTTGCATCTGCTTTAAGAGCATCGCTTAAGTGTTATCAGTCCAAGTGAGGAAATTCTTCTAATTCGTAGGGATATTTTATTCATTTATGCTGTATGATTATATATCGAGCTGTATATAATTCAAGCATACAATTTCACAAGTGCCTTTAAGCCTGAGTTAAAACCTTGGAGTTGGGAAGAGCATGATAGGGGCGGGGGAGGGGAGACTGCTGCAGAGAGGTTTAAAAAGTTATGAATCAAACTTTAATTTGGGACTATGGCCCATAAGAAAAACTTATGCACTCAGAGGTGATGTGTTCCAAATTCATGCATTTTACTACATTTAGAGCAGCAGAAACAGAATAGATTTGAACTCTCGAGTGAATTCAAGCCTGGATTTCTGTCAAGGGGGATCCTTCTCTGCCTCTTAGAGTGGAGATAGCAAGGTGTTTCAGTTGCTTGAAATACAGTTACCACCAAGCAGAATCTTTATGATTTTTTCCCCTTATGTTGAAATCTGAATCAGGATCCAGAACATCTGTTTGCTTTTTGCCCAGGCTTTGGACAATATCTCATCCCTGGATTTATACTAGAGTTTGGGTTGGGGGTCAATGCTCCCTCTAGGCTGTGGAGTCCTGTGATCAAAAATTCTACTTTGTGAGCAACTGGTATTAAAGTTGTGAGCAGGAGATTTGGCTACTGCATACATTAGTTTGCCCTGGAGCCCTCCTTCCTGAGCTAAGACAAAAATATGTGAGCCAGAGGCTAAAGAACTGTGAGCTAGCTCACACTAAGTCAGCTCAGAGGGAACACTGGTGGGGGTGGAGGAAGACAGGCCATGGAGCTAGGGTGGCCAGATCCAGCTTGGGAAACTCCTAGAGATGTGGGGATGGAGCCTGGGGAGGACAGGGACCTCGGTGGGTGACAAGGTCATAGAGTCCACCCTCCAAAGCATCCATTTTCTACAGGGGAAATGATCTCTGTAGTCTGGTGATCTGTAATTCCGGGAATCCCCGGGTCCCATCTTTTTTTTTTTTAATGGTAGGTAGCATCCACACGTGGAGCACAGATATAAGTTTCCAAGTCTCTCCAAACCCGTTCTGTATGGGCTTTGGTTTTAACAGGGGGAGGGCTATATACATTTACTATCAGACAGTCGATTCCTTTAAATTTTAAAATCAGAGCCATTGCGATTCAGTCGTGTGGAGGGGGTTGAATAATCTTAACTCTCAGGGCTGTAAATGTCAGGAGCCCCAGTCCTCCCTTAGCTCTACCTCACACCGAGGGTTCAGTCTTTACCTCATATGAATTGTAACCCTCCAGGACCAGGGGATCTGAACACCGTGTCTCCTGAAGCATTATAATGTCAAATTTCCTCATAAGGTTCTGGGCATCTGGTTCCTTAGATCTAGCAGCCCAACCCGTAACATCCCACGATATTATAGTGATTGAGTGGGGAGGGGGGTCCTTTTTCCCGTTGGCCCACTTTCAGTCAGTCTAGCTCTATTATATTCAAAACCCTGAAAGGATCTTGAAATACACATCCATTATGGTTGTGATTCCACTATCATTCATTAACCCTTTGGTTGGTGACCTCATGTTTTAACTAGGCTAAGGGCTTGGGTTCTATAGTCAGGATCCTTCCTTAGGGAGATACTAGCTTCAGTTACCTCTCCTAACCACCCTGGATCTTGGTTATAGCCAGGGGTCATTTCGTAGAAAAAGAGGTGCAGGAGCTCATTAGCATAACTCATTATCATTACTTATTTGCATATGCCACACACCCTGACACCACCGGAAGGCAACACCCACCGCTCAGGCTCCACTGGACAGTTTTGGATTGCTAGCTATTGGGGGGGGGATGCAGATCTGCCCTCACAGAGAAGGGAGAGCTTGTACCTGAATAAAACTTGGTCATAAAGGTGCCACTGGACTGTTTTGGATTGCTAGCTCACAGAGGAGGGAGAGCTTGTACCTGAAGGCGAGTCGGGGGGGGGGCTCTGCAACTTAACTGGCTGCTTCTTGCTCCTCGTGACCCGATTGGGGGCTGCTGAGAGCAGGGGGTGGGGCTTGTTGCATGTGCCACCCTGGGCTCCTTCCTGCCAGAGCTCCACTCATGTGCACTCCCACAGGAAATGACCCCTGGTTATAACATTTACCTTTAGGTAAAAGAGATTCCTTTTTACCCACCCCACTTTTTTGGTTAGCCTCCATGATCTCATCATCACCCCTTACCTTCTTAACCTCTGTCACCTCTTCCTTTTGGCATACCTGACTAACTTCGATCAAACTTGTATAAACCCATCCCAATTTCACCCCTCCTCTCTGCTCCTCTCATGACATCCCAAAAGGCTCCCTCAGTGTTGTTTCTGACATATTAGTACAGATTCAGGCCACTGCCAGACAAAGCTGCACATTAGATCCTAAAAGCTGGATTTTAAAGAACTGACCAGACCTGAGCTAGTCTACATAGCTCAAGGTTGTTCCTCTTTGTGGGAGCTGCTCATTTCCTGAAGCTCTGATCCATCCATTGTTCTCATTTTTATAGTTTCTGAAAACCCTCCATAGCAGAGCCCATTTCACTCCGAGGCCCTAACCTGGATGGCCTAGGCTAGCCCAATCTCATCAGATCTTGGAAGCTAAGCAGGATTGGTCTTAGTTAGTACTTGGATGGGAGACAACCAGGGAGGCCAGAGTCAATACTCATAGGCAGCCAATGGCAAACACTTCTCTTTATCTCTTGCCTTGAAAGCCCTACAGGGTTGCGGTGAATTGGCTGTGACTTGACAGCATTTTCCAGCACAAAGACTGGGACAGAGTATAGGCCTGGGTTGTGACTAGTCCTTGGGGCACAGAGGAGAAATTATGCAAAGAAGGGAATATGCCGGTGATTTGGATCAGTTGGTCAGAAAGCTTCTTCATGCTTGAACAAGCAAACTCGGAGATTGTGTTATCTCCCTTTTCTCCAAGACTCAGGTTGGTCTGTTACATTCTTCTTCATTTTTTTTATCCCACCCTTTCTTCAAGGATTTCATAGCATACATGGTTCTTCCTTTCTCCATGTTATCCTACCAACAACCCTGTGAGACAGTTTAGGCTGAAAGAGTAGGTGACCGGCTGGAAGCCAGCCAAAGAGCTTCATGGCCACCTAGGTTTTCCAGGTCCTAGTTTGACATTCTAACCACTAGACCACACTGAATCACCTGGAAGTTTCTTTTTTTTTTTTAAGTACCCATAGGTACACTTTTATTATTTCTCATATTATACACATACATAAACAACCACTTACATACATAAGGCTTATAAAGAGATCAGTATATTTTCTTATTACTCTATTACCATATTTAAAAAATTTCTTAAATCACTTTCTATAGGTTTGCTTAAGTGTCTGTATACTCTTATCTTTTTACCATAGTCTCTATTTAACTACAAGAGATTAATAATACCAAAAATTTCATTACTTTAAACTATGCATTTATATTATACCAGCCATAAAGTTTTTTCCACGTCTTTTGAAACGTTGGGTCTGTTGTCCCTCTCATCAATGATGACAGTTTATCATTTTCAGCCGTCTCCAACAGTTTATTCACATATTCTTGCTTCTTTGGTGCTTCCGTTTGTTTCCAATATTTTGCATATAATATTCTTGCTGCCGTAGATAGATGTACTATCAAATATCTATCATCTTTATCAAAATCCTTTGGAAATATGTTTAGTAGTAAAATTTCCGGCAAAAGTCTCCTGGAAGTTTCAACCAGCTTTTCCGAAACTTTTTTCATACTATTTTCTGAGATATACAGATAGGTAAAACTTTAAGGAGGCAACCAAAAGGACAATGGAAAACATAGGTGCCTTTCAACAATAATGAAACAAAAAAACAAATGTGATTTGGCTCAACTCCAGGGAAAATGAAAGTAGACGCTCCCAACAGATGGACCAATACCCTGACTCAGTTTCAGCTATTCACACTTCATTTTTTTTTGTTCTGCTGCTCAGTGCTGCTTGACAGGCAAAAGTCATATCTTCTACTATTTTGATACATGCTTTCGACTTGGGTAAAATTTCTACACAGTGTTTCTGATTGTGAAAACTGCTTATCAGTGGTGACCAGTGTTCCCTCCAAGCCAAGTTAGTGTGAGCCAGCTCAGTTTTTAAGCCTCCAGCTCACACATTTTTGTCCTAGCTCAGGAAGGATAGCTCCAGAGCAAACTAATTTATGCAACAGCCAAATTGCTCGCTCACAACTTTAATACCAGTCGCTCACAAAAGAGAATTTTTGCTCACAAGACTCCACGGCTTAGAGGGAACATTGGTGGTGACCCTTGACCAGTTAATTCTTTTCATGTGTCAGTGAAGAAAGCTGATGAGAAGAAGGCTGATTCCTTTGAAATGTGGTATTGGAGGAGAGTTTTATGGACACCATGGACCACCAAGGACACAAATAAGTGGATTCTAGATCAAATCAAGCCTGAACTCTTCTCAGAAGCTAAAATGACTGAACTGTCTCTATTGTACTTTGGTCACTGCCACAAGAAGTGGTGGCAACTACAAACATGGACAGCTTCAAGAAAGCATTGGATAAACATATGGAGCAGAGGTCCATCAGTGCCTATTGGCCACAAGGCATAGATGGAAGATTGTTATGGGTGCTTTCACACACACTAACTAATAGACTTTCAATACACTTTGCAACTGGGTTATACTGTGTGAAATGGCAAAATCCACTTGCAAATGGTTGCTGAAGTGGATAAACAGCATTATTTAGCATGTGTGAAAGTGTACTATGACTGGAGTGCTCTGTATTCTTGGTGCTTGGGGGCAACAGTGAGAGGGCTTCTGGAGTTCTGGCTCTACTGGTGGACCTCCTGATGGCACCTGGGGTTTGGCCCTTGTGTGACACAGAGTGATGGACAGGATGGGCCACTGGCCTGATCCAACATGACTTCTTATAAGTTCTTATGAAGACAAGAGTCACTGGAAATGCTAGGAAAAGTTGAAGGCAGCAGGAACAGAGGAAGACCAAACATGTGATGGATTTTCTCGGTACAGGAAGGCAGAGCTTCAGTTTCCAAGACCTGAGAAAAGCTGTTAATGACAGGACATTCATAAGATCGCCATAAGTGGGAAGTGACTTGACAGCACTTAACACACACAAACAACCTCACAAGTCCTGCTCGGCAAAAATAAATAAATTCAAGTTATCTCCAATAGGTTGGCTGATGAGCCTGGGTACTTAATGTTGGTGGACACTGAAGAGTCCAAACTTTCACACAGCTCGTGTGACATTACTTCATCCAACTGGAAAATGTTTTGATTGACGTTTTAGTGTAACTACACTCAATTCCAAAATCCAAGGCATTTTAGTTTTGTAGACTAAGGTTAAGCTTCAGGGTCCCTCTGATGGTCTGTTCCCACCTGCCCCAAAAGTCTGGTGCCAGCTTTGGTGGGGTTGATTCTTGGATTATGCCTGGCTACCAGCAAAAATAAATAAATAAATAACCATTTGAAGCACTAAAGATTATGTGGCTGAAAATATGGAAGTCAACTATGGCATAGTTCAAATTACTGAGGTGGCTGCCTCTCTCCTGTTAAATGAGACAAACCTTCATATGGCTCCAGGTTGTCCAGTGTTGTCCTAATTCGTAGCTTTACTAGATAACCAGTATTGCACAGACAGAGGAATGGGTTTACAAAAAAATTGGTCCAGTCATCAAGTGCTAACTTCATACCAACTAATCTATGTTCCGCAGGCAAACAAGAAGGCACGTTTGCTCTACAGGTTTGTCTTGACCCCCACGTTCTTATTAACAGAGGACCAAATAACTATGGCAATGAATATTTTTGTATGACAGATACTACAGGTTCATGCTTCGAACATCCCATCTAATCTAGGATCGCTGTAATTCCGAGTGAATCCTGAGGAGTCCTGGAACTTCTCAGAAGCTTCTTGGTAGTTTCTTAATTAGAAGATCCATGACGACAGGCAGTCTGCTTCAGTAGACATTTTAGTCTCTGCTTTCCATCCTTCTGTGCTATCCCAACTGCAAGGTGTGCTTGGTGTGTGAAGGTCCATATTTAGTTTATGGGGGGGGGGCAGTGAGGGCCCAAAGGGTCTCCAGACTCCAGATAGGGCTGGTGATATTCGGAGATTCAAATGGATGTCCAGTCTACAGAGATCAGCTCCCCTGGAGAAAATAGCTGCTTTGGAGGGCGGAATCTATGGCCTCATACCCCTGCTGAGATCCCTCCCCTCCCCAAACCCTGCCCTCCCCAGGCTCCACCCCCTAATTTCCAGGAATTTCCCTGCCTGGAGTCGACCACCCTATTTTCTCATCATGAGCTATGCACGTTATCCTGCTCTGACAGATGAGTAATTTGCATGGGGCAAAGAAGAAAGGAGGGCTGTAGATAGGTGAAGAGCACATGGACGTCCTGTTCCCCGTAATGGCCCCTGGCACAGATTGGTAAAGCAAGTTCTGTTGAGTTCTGTAAGAACTTTCCATTTGCAGGGACTGTGTGTGTGTGCAACTGTGCATGGACTGCCTCAGGATAAAAGAGGTCAGTGAAACATTTGTTAGGATGAGGGATTCAGCATGCCTGGACATTGGGGGGGAGCTACATCACTCTAAGGGTTTATAGGTGTTAATTTTTTGAATAGGATGCTTCTCTTTGTCTTAACCTGGGAGCTGCCCTCTGACCTCTCCTCTCCCTTTGTCCTCTCAGTCACTTCACATGGCCTTTCATGGAGACACACATCTCTGCAGCAATGCTCCCTCTAAGCTGTGGAGTCTTGTGAGCAAAGGTTCTACTTTATGAGCCACTAGCATTAAAGTTGTAAGCGAGCGATTTGGCTACTGCATTAATTAGTCTGCTCTGGAGCCATCCTTCCTGAGCTAAGCCAAAAATGTGTGAGCCGGAGGCTAAAAAAACTGTGAGCTAGCTCACACTAACTCAGCTTAGAGGGAACACTGCTCTGCAGGTCTCTCCTGTAGAGACAAATGCCCTCATACTCCCAACAGACATGATGCCAGACAAGTTGGCCATTTGTGATAGGGAAGGTACTCTTTAGATTAGGCATCTTTATCTCCTTTTGACTGCAACTAAAATGTGAAGTGGATCTACTGGAATAAATGTAAGTTTATCTTTTTTTTTTTTTTTTTTTTGCAATATCCTTCTTGGGAGATTTATTTACTGCAATCAGTATCACGCTTCTATGACTGGGCAAAACTCTGCTATATTAACCCAATATCCTGATACAATTTCCTCCTTAGTGGTAAGTATTTAAATGGACCCAGAAATGGGTGAAAGTATGCTATAGTTCATAATGATTTTTTTATTCCTGTGCACTCAGAAACATGCTCATAGTGTTCAGTGTTAGGCTTCGTTGTGAATACAAAAGTCTTTAAATAGATTCAGTGGTTGCATCCAATATCTGATTTTTTTTAAAAAAAAATAGTATTAAGCAAACCCTATCACTTTGGAGCAGACTACCATTGCCTTTACCAGGCAGATAATAGACCTCAGCAATGGTAATGTCATTAACCTGGACAATTTAGCACACTGTGTCCATTAAAATGAGCAGCATTCCCCACTGCTGATTAGCTCATACCTAAAGTGATTTCTTTTTCCACTGCTATCTGAAGAAAATAAAAAAGCTAGATCTGCATTATAACTTCGTTCACCCACCTCCTCTGAGAAATACTTGGGAGGAATGAAGATAACGTCTGCATTGATTACCGAGTGAGCTAGAGAATAGCTAGAGAATAGGGATATGCACCTGGGGGGGGGAATGGTGTACTGACATAGCATCCCCAGGAGGGGGTCCAGCAGGGCAGGTCACAGACAAGGCTGCAAAGAGCAACCAAAATCCAGTCCAAAAGTCAGGGGTTCATGTGGTCAATGGATAGGTATAGATAAATCTTGGGAGACAGCCAAGATTGATCAGATTTGGGGAGTTTGGTGCCCTACTCTTTCTGAAGACAGCTACCCAAACCTAAATGTTGGAACAGAACCTAATTTCTTGTTTTGGGTCTCAAGGCAAATCTATCTATCTTGGAACAAGTGTGTTTCCCTTGTTCCAAGGCACTCAGCATGTGTTCAGGAGAAACCCAAAGGCCCTGGATTGGATCTCAAGATTTACTCCTTAATTATCCAGTGGTTGTTAAGGGGAAAGCCAGTGTCACGTCTGCTCCCACAGAAGGACACTCTTGCGACCCTTGAAGAGAACTTTCCACCAATCTATGCCTTTTGGAGCTGTTCCCAGATGCCATATTGTTTCCTAATTTCTATGGAAAGACCTGTCCCATCTTGTCAAGCAGCCATAGGTTTGATGATGATGATGATGATGATGATGATGATGATGATGATGATGATGATGGAGAGAGATTAATGAGGTACATGGATATGGATTCAAACAATGTTGATGTCATTAAAGACCAAGGCCTGGAATCCACTCTGTTAAAAGGTATCCACTGGAACCCTTGGGTAATCACTGGAAATAACAGTATCACAACTGAAGGGACAGGAAGTGGATTCTCACGTAAGTATGGCCTTTACGAATATTGATGACAATGACGATGTTATTGCTTAAAATATATATATATTGATTTTCAACAGTTTACCAAGACAAACATCCCCACTGATTTGCCATCAGTGGGGTACACATATACACATCTAAACAGTGACATCAAACAAAAAACATACAAACAACCCTCACCCACCCACACCATACCATCTCTAATTCTTCCCATATCACATTGATCTCTATTTTGGTTTAAATGCAAATTCATAATCCTTAAAGTTCCCTATTAACCATTACCTATTACTTAACTCAAATTCTTAATTACTTTCATCCAGCAATTTATCATCTTACTCAATTAAATCCATTCAGTCAGTAATTAAAAAAAAATACGTACTGGAAATACAGCTTGATCCCTTCACCATTTGACAAATTCATCTAAAAACTTACTACACCTTTCCATCCATTGGTACCATACATTCTAACCACAGTTACCTTACCCAGGTGTTATCTCCTAGTTTTACTTATAAACCATCCAGGCCTTAATCACACAAGTCAATTTTTCTATCAATTGACACAATTACAACTTAATCATTTACTAAAATTCATCTTTTCATATCTTATCCCATCTTTCTCCTGCTCCAACTTATGATAACCAACTCTAGTTATTTAACTTGCAACAAAACCCGTTTTCTTAAACAATCTTCTTCAAGAAAACATTTCTAATGCTCATAATCTAAACCATTTTAATTTATATTCTTAACTCCTAATTTGCAAATAGCTTGTATATTAAATATCTTCAGGTTTATTTTTATTTCATTCAGAAATTAATCTCCCAAAACAATTTTTTGCCATTCAGTCTGGATTAAGGAAGAAGAACTATTTTTAAGTTTATATAATTATATTTTTCATCAACTAACCTAACATCAAAATTTAATTACTTACAAGATAATACCATTTCCTTAAACAGTCCGCATCAAACAGATATTTCTGCTACTCATACTAACATCAAACCCATTTGCCATTTGCCTGAATATATTTTCCATGTACTTCCTGCCTGTTAAGGTTCTCAATAGTTCCTTTTTAAGTTGATTTTCGCCGTTTTCTTGCAAATGCCGTGGGTTTTTATACTCCTTTAACACGATCACGGAGGAGTCCCTTCCATATTTATTTACATCCTCATTCAGTTGGTTGGTATCTCCGGATTTCTTTATGTTTTTCTTTGTTTTTCCCCTCTTAGCTTCATTCTTTCTCCTCCAAATAGGCTTAAACCACAGTTTTTTGGGCTCTCCTCTTTTTTGCTTTTCCCCACTTTCCAAAATCCATTTTGTCAGAACTGCTTCTTTTATCCCTCCTTCCGTATGTAAATGTTGCAAATTGGGCTGCGTTCCTTGCTGCTCTTTTGTCTGTATAGACTCCTGTGGGTCAATTTGGGTTTGTGTCCCTTGAATTGGCTCTTCATTATCTTTATCCTCTGCACCGAAAGACTGGGAATTTCTAAAAGTCTTATCCCATATCAATTGCAGTGCTTTGCCTAGTTCTTCTTTCAAACTTTCTTGAAAATGTTCCGACCTGAGTTCCGCTTTAAGTTTCAACATTACTTCCTCACAGATAGACGCCGCCGCCATTTTCTCACTAGGTTTACCAATCTGTGGAAGCACTTTTTTGTGGTAAATGCATTCCTTTACATTTCTGTAGCAATTAGTTCTATTCTTTATCTTGTTTTTGCCATACGTAGAACATATTATTTCCAATAACAGAGATGACTCTTACCCCCTCAACATTTTTCTCTCTTGAATCCCTTGCACATACTCCGGCCGTTTTTCTTACATCAATAGGGAAGGTCCGTAAAAGAGACGGTAGAATTCCATTTCCTAAGTAGAGCTCACCAAGCAATATCCACAGTGTGACACAGAAGACAGTACTCAAAACAGAAATAATAATTCACCACATTAAAAGTTTGGATGGTCGTTGCTTGAGGATGCGTGGCTGACCATGCATCCGCCGTTCCGCGATCCCGCTTCAGGGCACTGACGGACACCCCCCCTGATTACCGAATTTCGGGGTGGGGCTGCCACAAGCCCTCTGCTGCTAACCCCCCCTCCAGGAGGGTTAGGAGAAGCCCACCCAGTGAGCCAGGGGGCTCCTAGGAGCCGCGGAGGGCCACGGCGAAGCGCGACGTGCCCGCCCGTCTCAACACTGTACCGGAAGTCATCAATGACGATGTTATTGCTGTTGTTTATAGTCCACCTTTCTTGTTGAGACTCAAAGTGGATTGTATAGTACTCCTACATTGAACTTGATAGATCCATACCACATGTTTATTCCACACGTGTGGAATAAAGTCAGTTTGGTGAGCAAGTTTGGTGTAGTGGTTAGGAGCACAGACTCTAATCTGGGAGAACCAGGTTTGATTCCCCACTCCTCCACATGCAGCTGCTGGTGTGACCTTGGGTCAGTTACAATTTCTTTCAGAGCTGTTCTGGAAAGAGCAGTTCTCAAAAGAGCTCTCTCAGACCCACCTGCTTCACAGGGTGTCTGTTGTGGGGAGGGGAAGGGGAAGAGAAAGGAGATTATAAACCGCTCTGAGACTCCTTCGGATGGCGAATGGTTAGGGGTATAAATCCAATCTCTTCTTCTTTTCCTCTGCGTGTGCATAAGTTGCCGTCAAGTTGCAGCCAATTTATGGTGACCCTGTAGGGTTTTCCAGGCAAGAGATATTCAGAGGTGATTTGCCATTGCCTCCCTCTGTTTATCGAACCCTGGATTCTTTTGATGGCCACCCATTCATATACTTACATGACAGACCACGCTTAGCTTCCAAGATCTGATGAGATCAGGCCAGCCTGGACTACCTAGTTCAGGATAAGGCTGCCTCCAGGTTCAAAGCACTCCAGAGGGTTATGTATGTACATGCTGTCAAGTTACAACTGATTTATGATCACCCCAGTACGGGGCTTTCAAGGCAAGTGAGAAGCAGAGACCGTTTGTCATTGCCTTCCTTACTTGACACTCTCCCTTTCAAGTACGGACCCTGCTTAGCTCCTGACATCTGATGCGATCGGCCCTCCCTACTTCCACACATACATAAGGAAACCTTCCTAATTCTTCAATGTCATTATCTTTTGTGTTTCAAGTGCCTTCGCAATACGATATTTGTAACACTGGATTCAGTACACAGGATTTCAAACTGACAGGTCACGAATGAGAGCTGGGATCAACTGCAGAAATATTTTGACGGGACAATGTGAACAGAATAGCGCTATCTGTATGCTCAGTAATCATCGAGAAAAGATTTATTTTCACCCATTTTGTTCTGGTTAGATTAGACGGACAGACAAATAGAAGTGGTTTTTATACCCCATTTTTCTCTTATCTTATGGAGTCTCAGAGCGGCTTACCATCACCTTCCTTTCCCCTCCCAAAACAGGCACCTTGTGAGGTAGGTGAGGTTGACAGAGTTCTGAGAGAACTGTGACTGGCCCAAGGTCACCCAGCAGGCTTCAGGTGGAGGAGTGGGGGAATCACACCAGGTTCTCCAGATCAGAGTCTGCCAGTCTTCACCACGACACCATGCTGGTGGGTAGGTAGATGGCAGATAGATGATAGATAGATACACATACGCTTTCCCAAGCCTAAGTGCTGAAATGAAACACTTCTTCAGGATGACAAAATGCTTTTAAACATCGAGCAATGAATCTCAACCTGTGTCAGCCCCTCCTGCTCAGAGGTTTTTTCCCCCCCTCTCTCCATGAAAATGAGAACGTCTAATTGAACTCTGTGTAATTAAAAGCTCTCTCAGCTTGACAGCCACCAGTCAGCGGCATTGCCCCTCACAGAGCTGATTGCAATACAACCAACCTTGAGATAAATCAGAGAGAGAGAGAGAGAGAGAGAGAGAGAGAGAGATATTGGTTACTAAAACATCCATAATTAAAGTTGCAGCTAGGGCAACTAAGCACAACTGATAGAACACCAGAGTGGGAGAAAAACTTAGGCCTCCACACTTCTCAAAGAAGAAGAAAAAGAAGACATTGGATTTATACCCCGCCCTTCACTACCCAAAGGAGTCTCATGAGAGAGCTCTTAACAGAAACTGCTTTTTTTCGAGGACAGCTCATTATCAGAACTATCGGTTGCCCAAGGTCCTCCAGCAGCTACAAGTGGAGGAGTGGGGAATCGAACCCGGTTCTCCCAGACAGGGCTGGCCCGAGGATTCCTAGCAACCTAGGCGGGGCTAACTTCTGGCGCACCCCAGCGCAACCCATTAATTAAGGGGTTGCCAACCTCCAGGCAGGGCCTGGAGAGAAGGAAGAGGAGGAGAGCTGGCAGGGATTCAGCAATGAAGAGGCCTCTCCTCTGCTCCCAGCCCGCTCCCCCCCTTCCTCCAGTTTCTGATTGTCCCAATGGTGACGTGTCCCTGGAGATGCCACCAGTCAGGACCGCCCTGCCACTGCCCCTGGGCATGGAGCCAGACCCCAAGGAAGCTACGCCAGCTGCAACGCAAGCCCCAGCCCCCAATTCACCCATGGAAGAGGAAGACCACCTGGAGGGGCGTCGTCGGGGCTCTCACGTTCTCCCAAAATTACAGCCCCCCCTTCCAGCAGGCAGAGATCATTCCCCCCCCAGAACACTGTGGCAATGGAAGGACTCCCTGGCATTGTTCCCATGGGATGTGTGGTCCCCCCTCCAACTGGGCCTTTCCCGGAATGCAGCCACCAAATGTGCAGGGATTCACCACCCGGGAGTTGGCAACCAC
>NW_015166479.1:86556-92127 GCF_001447785.1 Gekko japonicus | reverse complement strand
CAGCGTCTCGCCCCCAAAGAGCCCCCCCGCACCTGGCTATCACCCAGCGGCAGCTGCTGTGTGCCTTCTTCTCCACGCGGCTCCTTCCCCTTCCCCGAGCGCCCCCCCGCCATGCAAAGGCACCCCTCCTCTTCCCCAACCCCCCCTCCTCGCTCGGCCTCCCCGGCAGGAAACTCGCCGGGCTTAACCCCTTCGGCACTGCAGAGGGAGGAGAAAAGACACTGGCCAGGAGGAACCTCGCCCAGGCTGCCCTCCACCGCTGCTCCATGGGGCGAGTCGGGAGGAACGCGGGGGGGGGGCTGCTGCGCTCCCCGGGGAGGACCACATGCAGCAGCAGCAGTGTCTCCGGAAGAGAAGGCTGGAGCTGGCCTGCCTGGTCCCTCCCTGATTCCCCCAGGAGTGGCGGGGGGGCGCAGTTTGGCGCCCTTGAGGGCCAGCGCGCCCTAGTCAAGCAGCTAGCTCGCCTAGCAGGCGAGCCGGCCCTGCTCCCA
Source organism: Gekko japonicus (assembly GCF_001447785.1). NCBI lineage: Eukaryota > Metazoa > Chordata > Lepidosauria > Squamata > Gekkonidae > Gekko > Gekko japonicus. The sequence continues at coordinate 91,636 of NW_015166479.1, read as the reverse complement.
GATTAGAGACCGTGCACTTAACCACTACACCGAAAGGCCCCTGCTCCTTTCCAAAAGCATTTAAAGGGATCCACCTGCTCCCCGCTAATCAGCTGAAGGGCCTTTTAAATCTTGCAGAAGGGGAGGGAGAGGGGCATGCACCACCCTCCATTCATTATTGCAAATAATGGCAGGCCCACCAGGAAGGAAAAAAATTGCCTCACAAAGTCCTGGCTAGGGGCCTGCCTGGTCTCATGAATGCTATCTCAAGTTGTGTTGAACAGACCTTTATACACATGAAGCTGCCTGATGTTGCTACAGGCACTGCCTTTTACTATTGGGTAGCCCCATAGCAAGGGCAACCCACTTCTAACCTGATCAGAGACCCACAAAATTCAGGCCAAGGAAGGCACTCCTGGTTCTGACACACAGAGCTAGACACAGCTCTGAAAAAGGGGTCTCCATTTTCAGGTGACAGGCAACCTCAGAGCAGGCCTCCAGTCTTCCCCCTCCACCCAGCAGAGATTATGCTTATGGAATAACAATGGGTTCCATCAGGTAAAGTATCTACATTTCGAAAGTCTATTCAAAAGCCGCTTGGCAAATAACTCTGTCTCCAGTAATTCTTTGTACTTCCTGCTCTGTCCCTTAGGATACTGGGATAAACCAATCAATCATTCAAATGTTTACCGCATCTTTTGCCTATACTTGAGAGCCTTTTCAAAATACCCTGGCCAGGACCATTAGTGGTCAGATAATCCATTCAACTAGCCACCCGGCACCTGGCTTCTTTTGTTAAATCCAGACCCTGCCTCTCTGGAAGCTCATTGGTCACATCTAGGCCTTGCCCATCCTAATGCCACACACCCCTGGGGCTCATCATTGGTCCAGGAAATCTATTGTTCTCACCTTAGACCAGCCCCCAGGACCGCCCATTGGTCTGCATTGTCTTCCATAGGGTATATCCCTGCATAAACATAGCCTCAGACCGTGTGTTTTCTGTTATAATCCAAAATGGCAGTCCACCCCTGAACTCTCTGAGTTTAGGACACAGTCCTTTCTTCATGGACCTCTGCACATCTGGAGAGGTAGTATCACCCCTCCATTAGGTATCAATCACCTCTGCTTCCTTAAGTCTGTGTTGTGTGCATGAATGTTTCACTATTGTTTGTGTGCTTGAGAATATTAGTAAAGAAATCCTTATTTTAGCCACCCAATGTCTGTGTCTGTTCCTGGGTTCTTGGGAATTCTAACTCTGGTATATGCAGGTCAGATCCTATAGATAAGCCAATTGCGTATTAATAATTATAATTCCCCATCTTTATTAAATAATAGAGCAATTTGGCTAACGCTGATACTGAATCAGCCAATTGGTCCATCAAGGTCAGTACTGTGTACTCAGACAGGCAGTGGCTCTCCAGGGACTCAGGCAGAGGTCTTTCACATCACCTCCCACATGGTCCTTTTAACTGGAGATGCTGGGGATTGAACCTTGGACCTTCTGCGTGCCAAGAAGAATCTTTTCCATGGAGTCACAGCACTGCTCTTAGCCTAGAGGCCTTTCCAGGTATGTGTTTCTTTGTTTGCGAATCATGTGATTTACTTCCTCACATTGTTTCGGTATTGCGCTACCATGACTATTCACAACCAGATTTTCCTGTTTGGACAAGGCAATGCAGTTGTAAATAACAGTCGTAGTGAAAAATTGGAAAATAGCCAATTAAGTACAGTGGTAGCTGTGGGGAAAACACTTTATGTACGGGGCACAATATAGAATGTTTTTGTTGGGAGTAGCTGGGAGAGGGAATGTGGAATGCCCAATCTCTTCAGAACTAGGAAGCCAAGCAGAATCGATACTAGTTCGGGGAGACCACCAAGGAAGGCTCTGCAAAGGGAGACACTGGCAAACCACCTCTGCTTCTCATTTTCTTTGAAAACCCTTTGCTGGGGTCGCCATTAGTCGATTGTGACCTGATGGTACATACACACTTCATAGTCGGGAGGGATTTTCCAATCTGCCCATTGGATTCATACTGCATAGTAGAGGGAAGGGACTACACAGTTATATTCAGAGAGGGCCACTTCAAAAGCTTCAGCTGAATTCTCAAATATGGTAATCAACGTGAGCTGTATTAAAGCAGTCAATTCTAATTTGATGCCAAGATATGCAAGATTCACAGCTTCCTGCTTGCCAATGTCATCTTGGGGAATTGCTGGAGATCTGGGGCTGGGGCCTGAGGAGGGCAGAGTGTTCAGGAATGAACTTAATATTTGAGTTATGGACTATGTTTATTGCTACACTATGGACCATGCACACACACACACATAGGCTCAGAAAGCTGTACAAGTCACCTGTTGTGATACTACACATAGAAGGTGCATGCATAAGCCTTAACAAATGAATGAGGTTTCAGCTACACAGATACCAGCCTGGTGAGGAAGCACACGTCTCCATTATTGTCAGTAAAACAACAAGTTGAGAAAAAGCAGCCCCCATTGTTGAATTGTTTGTAGTCACGCACTCCGCACTCCATATCTCTGCTTTATTTCTACACTGGCATTTTCTGCCAGATGGACCTTTGATGACTAGAGGAATGGCCAAGCTTCATCTGCCCTTCAAGGGAGCATCCTGACGCCAAGTTTTCACCCTTGCCCAGATGCCATCCTTTGAGTTAGGTCTTAGGTTACAATATTGTCCAACCCTCTAGGTAGCCACCCCTCACTACACACAACCAATAGGATTGTTTTTGAGATGGACTAACAGGTAGGTGGGTCCACAGGTTGGAACCGTTACCTCCCACCTAATGGACCACCTATAAAAGGTAAGGACCATTAAACTGGCCCTTCCTAGCTAGCATTCCCTGCAACAACCCCTGTCTGCTTTATACTCCCCTTTTGTCCAGCTTGCTATACCCAAACCCTTGCCTCTACTTTGATCTCTTGATCTGCAGTCAAGAGACCCACATGTGCTGGCTGGTTCTGGTTGTGTGTTACAAATCCCTAGAGTTCTGTTTCTTCCCATCCATTCTTCATTGGAACGAACAAGCTTCAGGACAGGTAAGTATCACCCCTCATCACCCCACCTGCTTATGCAAACATCCTTACTTTAATAATGTATTTCTAAGGAGCTTGATTGAATGTGTGAGCACATCAGAATTGTTAGTATGTGATTTATATTATTTAAGTAAAAGACATTTATTTTAACAACACCAGCCTTGACTCTTTCTCTGGTAACCTTTGGTGGGAACAGGACCTTGGTATAGTTGGCAAGCACCCAGTTCAAAATTTGCCAATTGCTGTAGATAAAGCAATTCGGCTAACAGGAGTTTTGGGATGAGAGGGAGCTTACCAGGAGCGTGGTGCCATAAAGTCTACCCTCCAATGGAGTCATTTCCTCCAAGGGAAGCAATCTCTCTAGTCTAGGGATAAGGGTGTTTTCCTGGAGAATTCCTGGCCCTACCTGGAAGTTAGTAACCCTACCAACCAGGTCAGATCTTTTGCAGAAGCACTTGTTTTTGTGCCTCAACAAAGGTGCCCTGGGTGCCACAAAGGGAAAGGCCTTCTCTGCAGTGGCCTCTTAGCAATACAATACAAAAAACCTTTATTGGCATATAAAATCAGTAAGATAAGAACTTTGTCAAGCTAAAATTACATCTATAAATCTTAGAACACACCAATATTCAGAATAGTTTCTTGCTACCAAAATTTTAGACAAAAATTAAGCAATCTGTACAGTCACTTCTAGTGTCTTGTCAGCAAGGAGAAACCCGACTGTATTATCAGAATTGATCCTACTCAGTAAGGGCTTAATCAAAAATAGTCGGAGAGGTGAACTCTTTCCTTACAGCTGATCATCTGGCACCTTCCTTGTTTCCGGTGCCAATGAAACTTGAGTTGAGCCTCTTGGATTGTTGGATGGTTTTATTGTTATTCGTATGGATACGGATTTTGCTGATTGCAATACCTAGTTGATTTTACATGAGTTTAATTTATCTGTGTAAGGCCCTTCTGACACCGTCCTGAATGACCTCAGCTAGCCCAATTACATAAGATCTCAGAATCTAATCAGGGCTGGCCCTGGTTAATACTCAGACGGGAGATCAACAAGGAAGTCCAGGGTTGCCATGTAGAGGCAGGCAGTGACAAAGCACCTTGGAAGGCCTCTGGCCTTGAAAACCCCAATGTTCCCTCTAAGCTGTGGAGTCTTGTGAGCAAAAATTCTACTTTGTGAGCTACTGGCATTCAGGCTGTGAGCGAGCGATTTGGCTACTGCATGAATTGGTTTGCTCCAGAGCCGTCCTTCCTGAGCTGGGACAAAAATGTGTGAGCTGGAGGCTAAAAAACTGTGAGCTAGCTCACACTAACTCAAACTTAGAGGGAACACTGGTCACAATGATTTTGCTGCAACTTGATGACACTGTCTACCATCACCTAGACCTTCTGTGAAGGTCTTGCTGAGAGACAGGACTCATTTTTTTTTCAAATAAATCAACCATATATGGTATGTTTAGTGAACATACATGAATACATGAAGCTGCCTCTAACCAGGGTAGCCAGGTCCCTCAGAGCAGCCGGCAGGGGTTGGGGGGTATACTTACTGGGAGCGGGGAAGAACACCAGAAATTAATGCCATGTGCCTACATGACCCACAAGTGATGTAGGCACATCAGGGAACGATGTTCTGGTTTCTAGGCTAAACTATATCGTAGAATTCGCTTCTATCATAGAGTTTTGCCCCCCCCCAAAAAAAAACCAGAGCAGCTCCCAATGCCCCTGATGTGCCTATATCACTTCCAGGTCAACTAGGCATGTTGGATTAATTTCTTGCGTTCCTCTCTTTGGGAAGGTAATTTCCCCCCACCAGCCAGCTGGCCGGCAGTGGAGAGGTGGGGGCTGAAAATGGAAGACCCCCCACGGGCATATGCCACACCCCCTGACATCACCAGAAGTGTATCAGAAGGCAACACCCACTGCTCAGGCTCCACTGGACTGTTTTGGATTGCTAGCTATGGGGGGGAATGCAGATCTTTCCTCGCAGAGGAGGGAGAACATGTACCTGAATAAAACTTGGTCTTAAAGGTGCCACTGGACTGTTTTGTTT
>NW_015166479.1:80561-86293 GCF_001447785.1 Gekko japonicus | reverse complement strand
TGCTAGCTATGGGGGGGGGATGCGCAGATCTGCCCTCACAGAGGAGGGAGAGCTTGTACCTGATGTCGGGGGGGCACTGCAACTAACTTGGCTGCTTCTTACTCTTCGTGGCTCAACTGAGGGCTGCTGGGAGCAGGGGGTGGGGCTTGTTGCATGTGCCCACCCCCTGGGCTCCTTACTGCTGGAGCACCGCTCCTGTGTGCTCCCGCAGGAAATGACCCCTGCACTTGACCAAGGGAGTCTCCACTCCAAATGTCAAGAATGTATAAAAACCTTTTCCCATGTTATAGGAATAAAATTCTCAGTTGTAGAGTGAACCTGGAGAGACATAATTTTGCCTTTCCTGCTTGATAACTGAGAAGACGACAAGTATACTTATTTTTTTGGCATCCTGTTCTCCTCCACAAAATAGTATAGATGAAAATAATTTGCTAAGACGTTAGACTGGATCCAAAGGTATATCACTCTAACCTCTTAAAAGTCCCATCGCTAATATCTCCTTTCCTCCCTGGGCAAGGCATTCTAATTTGTGAATGCTCAATTACAAAGCTAAATGTGCCATTCCAGTAAAACGAACATCACTGCCAGAGAAGCAGAGGAGGGGGTCTGCTTGACAATTGGAAGAAGTTGTTCATTTTCAGATGTGGTGCAGATTCCTTGAGGGATCAAGGGGAAGCGGAAACTAAACTTGCACAAATATTCAATGCCGCGGTCGGAGCCACAAAATCAGGAATCCTCAGTTTGCAGTGTACTTTTCAGATGCAGAACTCCCAGGAATGGATTTTAAAAGATCATCTGAGGTAATGGCTTGTCCTTTCTGGATGTAGCACAAGGCCATGGTAAATTCACCTGACAGGCTTTCGAGATGCCTGAGGCTTCTTCGTTGTTTAGATGGTAGTGATTTAAAAAAACAAACAAACAACACACCCACAAATTAAACGGTCATTTTCAGAACTGACCATTATGGCAACGGAGTTTGCTGGAGCCAGGCAGCGAAGGAGAAAAGATGTAGGACAAAGGTGGCCAGCTGTGACTTGATGCTGCAGGTGCTTTGACCTTTACACTGCTAGTTGAACTATCTCATAGGTTAATGACTATGTATGATAGATTTCATCACGAACAACTGTTTTGTGAGGTTATGGACAAGGCAGCTATGCTCTCTGGAGGCTAATCATGCTGTTCAAAGGAACCAGGTTGGCAGAACAGACCACAACTATGTGAGCAACTACAGAAGAGGTGGCAGTTGCATTGCTTGAGGTACATTCAGAGGGTTGGTTCAACTTACCAGGGCTGCGGTCATACATGCCATTGGGTGCGGACGAGAAGCGCCCCTATTATCTCTGGTTGAATTTGACTCACAGTTATGCAATCCCTTTGTGCTGCGGGCTCACCCCGTCACTGTGATCAGATGCCATCTTCGGGCGAGTGGGGGGTTTTTTTGCCTCTTGTTTCCCATGCACATAAATGAGGAAGCGGACCCCCGCACAGGGGGTTCCCCATGGAGTATGTGGTTACACGCATACTGCTAAGTGAGGAAAAGAAAACGGCACGAAGTCGGGATGGAATGGGCAGACCATCCCAATGGCTTGAGTGCATACTTGAGCGACCAGACAGGGGAAAGCCCTTCTGTGGCCCATCGGCAAGCATTAGAACTGGACTTCCCTGGTATCTTTTAACTCCACTTCTGTGCTGGAGCAACACAGGGTGCCGATGACCGCAGGACCTTTCCCAGATGTTGCTGTCTGATCATGCACTTTAGATCCATCAGGCATTCACGGCTGACTCAGACCTAAAGGCACGTCTGACCACAGCCCTGGTCTCACGTTTGGGCAGAAGACCTCCTCTGCAACTCGTTCCTCAGCCGCCGCTCAGTAAGGCGGTAGAGGGGAAATGAGGGGGGGGATCAGCCTTGTTTTGATGCTCTGAAATCAATTCTGGAGCAAGACTGGGTGTGACATCATCGATTCAGGGTGATGCTTCAGGATTCCATCAGAACTCTGTGGTAAAATCATAAAATTTTGCTGGAGTCACAGAATGCTTCCCTGGGCAGATGACATCACTTCTGGCATGAACTTTGCAGCATCAGAGCAACACCAATTGACATGCTTCTGCCCCCTCCCAAAGGTAGGTAATTTATATCTACTCAGAAAGGTGGGGTAGGGCTGAGCCTGGAAGCCAACAGTGCATTACAGAAGAGAAGGAAGCAGGAAATGGGGAGAGGCTTTGGGGGCATTCAGGGAAGGGACAGAGGAAATAGTGGGGGAGAGGATGCGTGCTGTCCCCCTCAAGTCCTTGTGGATCCTCCACTTGTTGCTTTCTATAGCTCTATATTATGTAACTTGGTTTCTGTTTAAGAGCTTTATTTGTCCTGTATTTGCATCTTCAAAAGTATACTGTTTGGATGGACACTTTGGGGTGTTTTGCGGTGAAGGCGCTGCCACTGAAAAGGCCCTGTTTTTCTTTCTTATGACAAACCTGGTCTGTTCAGGCTCCAAAGTTTTCACATATTTCATGTATTTAGTTTTCAAAGCTGCACATTTGAGGGGGGGTTTCTGTAATATAATACGGTAAGTGAACTTTCTGCCTGATTCAAATAAATCAGATTCCCATTCGACAGGAAAACGAATTTTCCTATCTATGTTTTTGAGCAAATTTTTCAATATTACATGTAATGCTTAGTTTTCCCCTTGAAGTTTTAAGTTCTAGACTTAACACTTTTTGTCCTTTAAACAGTTTTTGTTTTCCGAGCAGCCCCGGTTTGCACAATTAAGTTAACAAATATCCCAGAATCCCAACTCTATCCATGCAATGACCTGGAACATTACAGAAGATTGAATAAAATATGGGGGCAAGAATGAATAAACATTCTCAGCAATTATAGGACAGTAAATGGACCGTTGCTGATCAGTATTATGGCCATATGAATATAAAAAAAAATTACTTCATTTGAAAAACCTTGGGTGCACAAATAGCCTTTGTTCAAGGAGTTTTTGAAACACTGACTACCTGGGTAAAAATAAAATGGGGAAATGTCATGGACAAGAAATAGCTATATTTTTAAAGCTGTGATGCATGTACGTTGACATATTGATATTTATTGGAAGGCCTCTTTTTACCCTCCCTTTTTGTTGAAAGGTCTCCCAGGTGGCTATTAAGAAAGCACTAAAACAATCCGGATTTAAACAATAAAGCAGAGCCAGCAATAAAACAAAGTAATAATATAACTGGTGAGAGTCAACATGGTATATGAGGGCTGAGGGGTGACGTGATAGAGGTTTATAAGATTATGCATGGGATAGAGCAGGTTGAGAAAGAAGTACTTTTCTCCCTTTCTCACAATACACGAACTCGTGGGCACTCAATGAAATTGCTGAGCAGTCAGGTTAAACAGATAAAAGGAAGTCCTTCTTCACCCAAAGAATGATTAACATGTGAAATTCACGGCCATAGAAGGTGGTGGCGACTACAAGCGTGTACAGCCTCAAGGGGGAATTAAATAAGCATATGGAGCAGATGTCCATCAGTTGCTATTAGCCACAAGGTATAGATAGGAACTCTTGGTCTGGGGCAAGTGATGCTCTGTATTCTTGGTGCTTTTGGGGGGGCAACAGTGGGAGGGCTTCTAGTGCCCTGGCCCCACTGGTGGACCTCCTGATGGCACCTGGTATTTTTGGCCACTGTGTGACAGAGTGTTGGACTAGATGGGCCACTGGCCTGATCCAACATTGGCTTCTCTTATGTTTTTATGTTATGTTCTTATGTATGGTGGTTAAAGTGTCGGAAGAGGATCTAGGAAATGCAGGTTTGAATCCCCACTTTTGCCATGGAAGCTCACAGGGTGACTTTGGGCCAGTCACACGCTCTCAGCCTGACCTCCCTCCCAGGGTTGTTGTGAGGATAAAATGGAGGAATGAAGAATGATGTAAGACATTTTGGGTCCCCGTTGGGGAGAAAGGCAAAATATAAATGAATGAATAAATAGATAAATGATAAAACTCTGAGCTCAGGTTGGTTCTTCACCGGGAATCTTCTGCTGGGTACTGAGTGGTTGGGTATTATTTGACTGCCATAGGCTGTGATCACACACACTAAAAAATCCACTTTCAATCCATTTTCCATTCACTTTCCAACTGGATTTTTACTGTTGTGTGAACTGGCAAAAATCCAGTTTGAAAGTGCATGGAAATTGGATTGAAAGTGGGTTATTTAGTGTGTGTGACTTGCTAATTTCCTGTTCCTTAAAAAAAATGGATTGCTCTAATAAGCAGAATTAATTGCTGTAACAAACTTTGTTACAGGTTTGCACTCAATCCAGCTTTCACTATTCCCTCAACGCCATCTGAATTGATTGTTTCATTAGCGCACTGTAATAATTTTATCATGCTGGTTGTATTTTATCTGTTTTAATGCTGGAAATCGCCCAGAGCCTGCTTGCGGGGTTGGGTGATTCAGAAATCATCATCATTTATTTTTTTTTAATTTTATTTTGTTCACACTTAAAATACATAATACAGAAGTAAGACCATTCAAAACTGTGAAAACTACATTTTTGAAAAGACACATAAACTCGTATGAAGTCACATTAAAGGTAAAAAAATAAATAAAAAAAATTACAATATCAAGCTCGTTATAAAGTGATAACCCACATATGCAACAATGACACAATTTAAGGTAGTCTGATAAATTAATGACAGAAATCATCATCATCATCATCATCATCATCCTTCCAATCTTGTAGTGTCATTGATTTTTGATGTGGCTGCCAGTAATGTGAATATTTCATTGGGGAGGGGCTGTGGCTCAGTGGTAGACCATCTGCTTGGCATGCAAAAGATCTCAGGCTCAATCCCCGGCATCTCCAGTTGAAAGGACCAGGCAGTAACTGATATGAAAGAACTCTGTTTGAGACCCTGGAGAGGCATGGTCAAAGTAGACACCAATGACCTTGATAGATAAATGGTCTGACTTGGTAGAAAAGCCCTTCATGTGCTCAGACAAATAAGTACTGCCTTCATTTAGATGTTAAAAGACAATGGTGCTTTCACACACACTAAATAATGCACTTTCAATCCACTTCCAATGCACTTTGCAACTGGATTTTGCTGTGTGAAATGTCAACATCTACTTGGAAACGGTCACAGAGATGGATTGAAACGGCATTATTTAGCATATGTGAAAGCACCCTTTGTAACCTCACCTGACATCAGAGGCCTGGCCAACCTAAGCAGAAGAATGATAATGTTTCCCCACACAAAGACTACCTGCAATTAATACAAAACAAAAACTGGCATACTGGGTAGAAAGATTATATCACAGATACCTGCATGCTTTGATCATTTCCCCTGTTTATAGGGAAATATCAATTACAGAAATTTTGAAATAAAATTGAAAAATGCAAGTCATTGTTTATGTTGTTGTTCAGTCACACAGTTGAGTCTGACTCTTTGCAACCCCATGGACCACATCACGCCAGGCCCTCCTGTCTTCCACCATCTTTCAAAGTTTGTCCAATTTCATGTCCATTTCATTGATAACACTGTCTAACCATCTCATCCTTTTCCATCCCCTTCTTCTTTTACCTTCAATCTTTCCCAGCATCAAGGTCTTCTCCCGTGAGTGCTGCCTTCTCATTTGGTAGCAAAAGTATCTTAGCTTCAGCTTCAGTATCTGGCCTTCCAGGGAACAGTCAGGGTTGATTTCTTTTAGGATTGACTGATTTGATCTCCTTGCAG
>NW_015166479.1:76678-80034 GCF_001447785.1 Gekko japonicus | reverse complement strand
ATCTCTAGTTCCTCTATGTCTTTGAAACCCAGCCTGTACTTCTGGCAGTTCTGTATTCACGTACTGCTGAAGCCTAGCTTGTAGGATCTTTAGCATGACCTTGCTAGCATGTGAAATGAGTGCAATTGTGCGATAGTTTGAATATTCCTTGGCATTGTCCTTCTTTGGGACTGGAATGTAAACTGACCTTTCCCAATCTTGTGGCCACTGTTGTGTTTTCCAAATATGCTGGCAAATTGAGTGCAGCACTTTAACAGCATCATCCTTTAGGACTTTGAATAGTTCAGCTGTGATACTGTCACCTCCACTAGCTTTGTTGTTAGTAATGTTTCCTAAGGCCCATTTGACTTCACACTCCAGGATGTCTGGCTCGAGTTCAGTGATTACACTGTCATGGTCATCAAGGACACTGAGATCCTTCTTGTATAGTTCTTCTGTGTATTTTTGTTACATATTCCTAATCTCTTCTGCTTCTGTTAGGTCCAGTGTTCCCTCTAAGCTGAGTTAGCATGAGCTAGCTCGCAGTTTTTTAGCCTCCAGCTCACACATTTTTGTCTTAGCTCAGGAAGGTTGGCTCCAGAGCAAACTAATTTATGCAGCAGCCAAATCGCTCACTCACAACTTTAATGCCAGTAGCTCACAGGGTAGGATTTTTGCTCACAAGACTCCATGGCTTAGAGGGAACATTGGTTAGGTCCCTACCATTTTTGTCCTTTATCATGGCCAGTTTTGCTTGAAACATTCCCTTGATTTCTCCAATTTTCTTGAAGATAACTCTAGTCCCCATTCTATTGTTTTCCTCTGTTACATTGCATTGTTCATTCAGAAAGGCCTCCTTATCTCTCCTTGCTGTTCTCTGGAAATCTGCATTCAGTTGGGTAAATCTTTCCTTTTCACCTTTGCCTTTTGCTTTCCTTCTTTCCTCTGATATTTGTAAAGCCTCATCAGACAGCCACTTTGCTTTCTTACATTTTTTTCCCCCTGTGAGATGGTGGTGATTGCTGCCTCCTGTACAATGTCACAAACCTCTGTCCATATTTCTTCAGGAACTCTGTCTATCAGATCTAGTCCCTTAAACCTATTCTTCACCTCCGCTGTATATTCACAAGGGATGTGATCTAGGTAAAACCTAAATGGCCTAGTGGTTTCCCCAACTTTCTTCAGTTCAAGCCTGAATTTTGCAATGAGTAGCTCATGATCTGAGCCACAGTCAGCTCCAGGTCTTTTTTTTTTACTGACTGGATAGAGCTTCTACATCTTTGACTGCAAATTGTAAAAGATGCAGGACTTCTTACCAATTGCCCTTTATCAAAATAATCTAGATACGTGTTTGAATTTAAAAAGTCCTAGATTTCTATTTGGCTTCCCAATAACTGATCATTAATCCTTTGGCAAAAGTCATACCATTGCAGTGATTTGAAATTGTTCTCAGGTATAGCACAACAACAATAATATTAAAGAGACTTTACATCCATTTTCTCTTTATTAGCATTTATTTACACAAAGCTCTTACGTGCAGGTACTCAGGCAAAGACCTTCTGTCTAGAGGAAGCTGGTTTTTAATTGCAAAACTGTCATATTTATACTTTTCCAAGAAGTGACCTCATATTAGAGTTGTCTTTATCATCACCCAGCTGTCTCACATTGTTGACTAATTGATTTCCTTACAAACTGTGAGGACCTGACAAGATCATCTGTACCCACGTATTATCACATAAACCCACTACATTTATATGTATGCTTTATTAACACATTTTTGCTACTTCCAGTCATAGAACCATGGAGTTGGAAGGGTCATCTACTCCAACCCACTGCTCAATGCAGGATCAGCCTAAAGTATCCCTGACAAGTGTTTGTCCAGCTATTACTTGAAGACTGCCAGAGGAGGAGGAGGAGGAGATTGGATTTATACCCCGCCCTTCACTCGGAGTCTCAGAGTGGCTTACAAACTCCTTTCCCTTCCCCTCCCCACAACAAGCACCCTGTGAGGCAGGTGGGGCTGAGAGAGCTCTTTCCAGAACTGTCCTTGAGAGAACAGCTCTGACAGAACTATGGCTTGCCCAAGGTCATCCAGCCAGGTGCAAGTGGAGGAGTGAGGAATCAAACCTGGTTCTCCCAGATTAGAGTCCGTGCACTTGACCACTACACCAAACTGGCTCTCGAGGGGGAGCTCATCACATCACTAGGTAGCCAATTTCACTGCTGAACGACTCTTACCGCAATTCTCCCCCAATATCCAGTCAGTACCTTTCCGTTCATAATTTGAATCCATTATTGCAAGTCAGGAACAGTTCCCCCTCCTCTTAGGGACAGCCCTTCAAATACTTTAAGAGAGCAATCATTTCCCCCCTCAACCTTCTCTTCTGCAGACTAGAGATTCCCAAGTCCCTCAGCCTTTCCTTGTAGGGCTAGTGTAGTAGTTAACGTGTTGAACTAGGATCTAGGGAACACGAGCTTGAATCCACACTTGTGCCATGGGGGTTTGCTGGGTGACCTTGGGCCAGTCACATACACTGACCTACTTCACAGGGTTGTTGTGAGAGTAAAATGGAGGAGAGGAGAACAATGTCAGCTGCTTTGGGTCACCACTGAGGAGAAAGGTGGGATATAAATAAATATATACAAAATGAATTATCTTTGTTGCTCTCCTCTCTACCTGCTCATTTCTGTTCATATCCTTTTTGAAGCAAGGCCTCCGAATCGGCATACATTACTCCAGGTACAGCCTGAGCAATGCAGTGTACAGCGGGACTATGACTTATTGCAATTCAGAATGTCATGCCTCTGTTGATACTAGGGATGGGCACAGACTGGGAAAATGTGGTTCGGTTCTTGGTGTCCCTAGTTCGCGAAACACAGATCGTTACAAACTTTTCGCTGCCAAACTAGCCAGTTCAGTTTGTGAGGTTCATGATGTGGTAGAACAACCTCCTGGTGTGCTAGAGACCCTAAACATTCAGGAGATCTTCAACTGACTCTGCTCTATCTGTCCTCCAAGTTTGGTGAGGGTTGGATTTATGGGGTCCGAGTTACAGCCCCCCTGAAAGGTTCCTTTTTTTAAGCCCCCCAAAGGGGAATTTTATATTTGCATTTCTATAAAACGACAACAGAAATTGGGGAGGGAGAATCTACAATCTATAGGAAAAAGTAAAGAAAACCTAACTAAAAACCCAAGAATGGAGGTTTTACAATGCTTAAAACATAGTTGCTACTCTTATACATTTGCTTTCAAACATGAAGAGTGCCCGCCAATCATCACTTCTGCTGACAAAACCTGCTTATCTGACTGAACAGAGAGTAATTCCAAAGCTATAACACACGTAATCACAGCCCTTAAGAAAAATTTAGCATCTCCA
>NW_015166479.1:67235-76253 GCF_001447785.1 Gekko japonicus | reverse complement strand
TGTTTACATCAGCCGAGAAAGAATGCCAAAGTCTCTAAGGTCTGTTTAAACGCTCCGCTTTCTTTTAGAAAAACTCTCCGCTACAGTCCATCGCCACAGTTTGATCAGTCCCTCCCTCCTTGCTTTCGCATTTGCTTAAAATGTCGGGAGATAGGGCGTCTCCTCCCCCCCTCCATTTATACGTTTGTAATGGAGGGACTTCACTTCTAGGCTTTAGTGTCTCGTTTCAACGACAACTCACTCATCAATCCTTGAATCGATCTACCAGGTCCTAAGACGGCCCCTTGGATCACGCCAAGCAGAGAAAATCGCTAAACCTCCAAATGCTTGTTCCGGTGGTCGCTTCTAATCCAGTACTGGGAATCAGGGCAGGATCTTCAGGGCAGAGAGTAGCCCCCCTGTACCGGCTGCCGGCCAGAGGTAGGGCTCTCCAAAGCCCCCTGGCTAGAAGCCCATTGCCTATGGGCTTCATGGGGGAGTGTGCACAATCACGCTCCCTCCTAATCCCCAATTCATGGCACATGTCTCTCGGAGGACCCCAGAGACACCGCCATCGTTCAAAGTGCCAAAACCGGAACCCCCCAAAAGGTTCCTAAGGAAAGTGATTTCTGGAGAAATGGCAGAAACAGGTTCAGGAGATTCAAGATCCTGTGCAAGCTAGAGACATCAATGTTGCAGGGGGCCATCCCGGATGCTCCTTTACATGTCCTTTAGGTTCTGCTCTCCCTGTTGCTTTAAAGTTTGATAAACATTTAGCTTGAGCGGAGTCAGTCTGTCTGGAAGTGCATTCATTCACAAACCGCCACAAACCACAACAAACAGCTTGAAAGTTCGTGGAAAGATCGTGCTGGTTGACCAGCCATGAATTTCACTTCACAAAATATGAACTGGCCAAAATTCATCACGAACCTTAATGCATGAGTTGATTCATGTTCATCCCTAGTTGATACAGCACGAGATCATATTAGCATTTTTTGCCGGTGCATCACACTGACATAATAATGGCATATCATAAGTAAATTATTACAATTTCTGCAAACATATAGTGATACATTAGTTATTAGCCAGCAAATCATGTTTCTGAATTACATGTTTTCCCATCCATGACCTCATACGTGCTCATTATTTTCCTGGTGCGCGGCCGAAAAAAGGCGGGAAAGAACCGTATCGGAACCGGGAGAGGGAACGGGAGACTCCTCGGAAGCGGTTGACAGGTAAATCGCTTCCCTCCCGGTTCCTATACGGAACAGAGACTTTTGAGTGTGAAATGGCAGTCAGATCCCGGTAGGGAACCGATTCTCAACCGGGTTCTGTCTGAAATGACAGACCAGCACCCAGTTGAGAATCGGTTCCCTACCGGGAGAAAGCGCCTGTCTGAAATTCCCCCATGTTTCTGAATTACATGTTTTCCCATCCATGACCAGATACATGCTCATTATTTTCCTGGTAATCCTTTCACCTAGAATTACTTTCCAGTTAAAGTATTCATTGTCTGTATTGATATAAATCAGATTTGTCTCTAAACTCCTTCAGGCTAATACTGAGGTTATTTTTATTCCTGGAGAGCATCTCTTGATATTTAACAGGTCATTCGTTGGTGGTGGCCTGCAAAAACACCCTTAATGTTGTCACTAGCCAATGTCAGCATTCTTTTCCTTATGCCCTTTGCTAAATCCATGAAAATCTTCAATCTGAAGCTGGACTGTCCACTTTACCATCTCAGCACTCTTCCACTTCATTTCGTTTCTACCACATGTAAGGATCCTGGCAATATCAACTTTGGAGGCCTTTTTTTTCTTGACTCCATCTGGGCAGGTACTAATAGGAAAATGGGCTTTTTCATGCTAAAGTTCAAGATCAGAAATGCTGGAATAATAGATTTGCAGATTATTGCTATATCTTCTGGGATTTTTTTTAAAAAAATAATATATCATGCCTTGAAAATAATTCCATAGAAATTATTTACGCTTTCTATAAATATAGGCTGCTTACCTATACATACAGCTGACATTATTTTGCATCCTACAATGCATGAGCAAGAGACATTTTTTGGGCTCCTTGTTTTGAACTGGTGGCTCTCTCTACAATTACGTGTGCTCTGAATAAATAGGATAATATAGAAATGTACTGACAAAGATTCACTAAAACTGAGTTTGGCTGGCAGTCCATCTGTTTGTCATATGTTTTAACTCCCTTTGAATACTTTTTTTGGATAAATTATAAATCCATGCTGTCATTTATTTTCTACTTTATTCCTGTGTGTTTACACATTTGTTGTAGGTTGTGATGGAATGGCCTCACTGACCCACAATCGCTGCTTCTATAGGCACTCCAAGGCATCTGGGTACCGGGCCAGTGTCCCAAGCCTCCACCTGGTAATATACTACTCTTCAAGCTCACCTGACCTTCAGAGGGGTTTCTAAAAACTTCCCATTTCTTTGGAGTCTTTCTCCAGGTAGCCAGTCTTCTGTCTGCTCCACTTGGCAATGGCTGCCAAGAGTTAGAGCTCAGGTTGTGTGAACACCTTCCTCCAGATGGAATCAGCCAAAGCGGACCTGTAAAATGGAAGCCTCTCCTCCCATGCCAAGGGATTTTATCTTTCCTGTTTCCCTACCCCCCTGTAGGTCAAATAATCATTTTCTGAAGTCTCTAGGAAGATACAGTCAAGTCTCTCACACCCCCAAGTCTCTGTCCCTCCTCATTGTTAGATTCCAGCTAAGATGTGAACTGACCACTTCATTGTTTCCAGCCAGGATGTTGTTGTTGTTGTTGCTGTTGTGAGGAGGAGGAGGTTGGATTTATACCCCACCCTTCACTTGGAGTCTCAGAGCAGCTTACAAACTCTTTTCCCTTCCCCTCCCCACAACAGACACCCTGTGAGGTAAGTGGGGCTGAGAGAGCTCTTTCAAGAGCTGCTCTTTTTCAAGGACAGCTCTGACAGAACTATGGCTTGCCCAAGGTCATCCAACAGCTGCAAGTGGAGGAGTGGGGACTCAAACCCGGTTCTTCCAGATTAGAGTCTGTGCACTTAACCATTGTTAACACTGAACATTGTTTATAATTGTAAAAAAAAAAGAGTAAGAGTCCAGTAGCACCTTAAAGACTAGCAAAATTTGAGGTAGGGTATGCACTTTTTGTGAGTCACTGCTCATTTCTTCAGATTGTTTACAATTGTATGCTTATTACATTTTTTTCTCATAGTGTGAGTTCAGATGGTGTTTTCAATTTGCAGTTTACAATACACCCCTATTTTTATATACCTTCTTGCACTTGTTTTTGCAGTACTGTTTTTTTTTTTTTTTAGCCAGAAGGGAGGAAAAGAGCCAGTTTTTTTTTGTAGATCTTATCTTCAAGATGCCTCAGGTGAATGCACATTTACAAACTAGATGTGACATGAGTATGTGCAAAGGCATAAACCTCAAGACATGATTTATACCTGTTGAGAATATATGGGTCGCTTTGATTTCAGATTCCTTTTCAGAATTTCAGCCAATCCAAACTTTCATTTAAAGATGATTAAGTGCTTAGAATACTTAGCATTTGTTCAGAATGCAAATGTAGGGGCAGCTCTTTAGCAGAATGTTAACTTCAGCAGAATGATAGGGTCCTTACTTTAGCAGAATGATAGGGTCCTTTGTTGGGTAAAGTCAGAGAGTTTAGTCATTAAGATGGTCGGGGACCTACCCACCTGAGGGACCGCCTTTCCCCACATGTGCCCCAGAGAGCATTAAGATCTGGATCCCAAAATCGCCTGGTCCTTCCTAGCTCGAAAGTGGCCAGGTTGGCTACAATGAGGGCCAGGGTCTTTTCTGTGGTGGCCCCTCACTGGTGGAATGAGCTCCCAGACAACATCAGGGCCCTGGGGTACCTTTTGCAGTTCTGCAGGACCAGTAAAACGGAGCTCTTCCACCAGGCTTTCAAGTAGGGTGCCGCCTGATATCATGGCCCTGGCCCCAATATTAATACCACTACCAACCTGGCCATAACATCAATATCACCACCAGCTGGATGACTAACAGCCTGGCAGGAGACTAGAGGCAGCCATTCAATGATGACAGAATGTCACCATCTTGTATTATAGCTATGTGTTGCGTACCTACGGTTTTATATTGTAATCTTAATTTATCCTGGTTGTAGTAGATTCAGATTCAGATTCAGAAACCTTTAATGACATAAAAAGTAGTGTATATATTGGATTTTTAATGTATACGTATATATCTATGTGTTGTTGTTTTTTTTTAAAGCATTTTTATTGCTTTTCTATTTTACAAACCTATAGGGTCAGGGGAAGGGAGCAAGCTAAAACTACGAGTAGCAAGGATCATTAATACATAAATTCAAGATAACTGATATTTCCCTATTACTCAAATAGTAATATATGGGAGTTAGTACTATAAAAGTATAAAGATATAAACTGAGCAAACACAATCTTGCTTGGCTAAAGTGTGTGTTTCATAGCTTTAAGATAACTAATTTATAATAAACTCCAGACTTTCAAAGTTTATTTTGCTTATTTCTTTCCTCTGCACTTCTTATCAAAGTCCAGTCTAACTTTTCAAGGTTTAGGAGCAGCAGCCTCTAATTCTGCTTCCAGGTCAAAGGATTCTGCCAAGCTGTTTGCAGCATTGCCAGAACTTCCCCCCTTTTTATCATCTTCTTTTTCTGCATCTTTGTTGTCCTCCACTTTCTCAGATCCGTCACTCACTTTCTGTTGTTGCTTCAGGAATATTTTTGATTTAGAAACAGAGTCAATCTTTTCTTTTTTCCCATTGTAGTTGAAGGTAAGATCTTCCGGTAATATCCATCTGTATGGGATGGTATGATTTTGTGAAAACAGTGTTAAGTCTCTATATTGTCTCCTTCTTTTCCTGATCTCAAATGGAATGTCTTTTAAAACTTTGATTTGTTCTCCTTTGATTTTCAAGACAATTCTGTTTGTTGCCTTCAAAATTAAGTCTCTCATTGACCTTTTTGAGAATTTCACGTATACTTCCCTTGGTAGCTTGGGTTTTTTTTTGTTTTTTTTAATAAATTCTGGATAAGTACGATATACCATATACATATCACTTTGTATCACTTCTGCTGTTAAGCCTACCGCAGGAGCAAGCTCTTCACTTAAAATCTCTTTCAGGTTCTCTCCTTTCTGCTCTGGAATGTTTTGAAATCTCAGGACATACGCTGATTTTTCCATTTGAAGAAGTAGCAATGGTTGACTCTCAGAGATTTTTCTTTTTCCACTACCTTAATGTCAACTTTTTTCAGCTTCTTGGTTAACTTCTCTGTTTTTGCTGTTTTTGGTTAACTTCTCCTTTTGATATATATCAAACTTGTCATTGAGGTTGGTTATCTGGTCCAGTAGAGGGCGCAGAGCTGCAGCAATCATTTTGGTACAGTCTATAATTACTTCCAGTTTAGTAACCGGAGACGATGTGCTGGCAGTTCCTCTTGTAAGTTTCAATTTTGCCGCCATTCTTTCTGTTCACTGTGTCATTGTTTACAGTAACCAAAAAAAATCCAGAAGTCTCTGAAGGTCTGGTAATAATTGCTTTCTTGCTAATCCACAGCACACTCAGTCAAAATCTGTTCCCTTCAAGCCACCCTCTCGGTCCCTGCTTTTAACTCACTTTTTTTGGGGATCGGGATTCCCCTCCCCCTTCCACTTGCTTGGGATTTGGGGGCAGCTTTACTCTCGGGATTTAGGCAGTTGTTCGCTAACTCGTGGATTCACTCCCATTTTTTTTTTACTTGTGTTTGTTTATGTAGAGAAAATCGTTTCATTCGGAACACTTGCACGCTTGGGCCGGTATGTATCTTTAGGTGCCATTGCTGGTGCCATGCCGTGGGAACCTATTGGGGCAAAAAGGAGCCTCGATCCCTTGGCTTCCGCCTTGGGAGAGGCACCTCATGTGCCCCAGGCTGCGACCCTCCTACAAGGAGTTGCAGGGGTCCAAGATCAACTTGGGCCCCTCCCCATCGGCACGTTTGCAGGCTGCTCACATCAGAGCAACGATGGAGCGCACTCGCCTGCAAGTCACCAAAAACTGGAACATATATATCTATGTTGCTAGCCACCCTGAGCCTGCCAATGGCGGGGAGGGTGGGATATAAATATAATAAATAAATAAATAAGAACCTTGATTAACAAATGAAGCACCAGCTACTGGGGGACGTGAGGCTCCATTCTAGAATGGCTAATTTCCACAAAGTGTGATGGGATTTGGCATGGACCTGCTGGTTCTGTTGGCATCTTTGAAGTTTAATAGAACCAAAATTATTTACTGGTTTGAACCCAGAATGAGAGAAGAGAAGTTGTTTTCACATCAAATGGGGCAGGGAGAGAAAGACGTACTAAATGGAGACTTATTGGCATCAATACTGTATTGCTTTATCTGTATTCATACAGTTATCAAGGAAGGGAGGGAGGGAGGAAGTCAAGAGTCAGGACTATTTTTCAGGGGGTAGCCATGCTGGTCTGCAGTAGAACAGCTTGATCTGAGTCCAGTCCCACTTTAGAGACCAGCAAGAATTTTGGGGGTATAAGCTTAGCAGAGTCGAACCCTATCTGATGAAGGGAGCTTTGACTATGGAAAGTTTATGTCCTCAAAATTGTGTTGGACTGTAAGGTGCTGCAACTGGACCTGAATCTAACAGGACAATTTTTGTCACAAGAACATGGTTTTGAACTGATTGGATTGAGACTATTGGAAGAGCTCAGAGCAGGTATTGGCAAACTGATCTTTCCCTGCCTTCCCTGTTCTTAAGTAGCCTGCCATTCATCCTGAAGCTTGTTTCTGAGGATCATTTGAGCTTTGTACCCATAAAATGATGGGCAACTGTAGCAACAATGACAAATTACTTCTGATGTCCCATTCTCTGTGTCCGATCCCCACTGCTATAAGTTCAATACACGTTTAAGCAAAGTAGTATTTTATTAAAGCCATGATAGAGCAGGAGCAAGTTCACTGTTTAGAATATCTGAGACATGCAGGACATGGGATAATGAAGCACATTCAACACTGACAATAACCAATGGACTTGGTTCCCGCATAATGAAGCACATTCAACACTGACAATAACAAGCCTGAGAAAGCAACGGTTTCCATAAAGATAAACAATTAGCACTTCACACGCTCTAAATCATTATAGACTAAGCGAGCCTCCCCTTCTCCGCACCTGTGGCCTTGTAGATAAGGTTACACTAGCGTTCATAGAAAGGAATGCATGAGACAAGCAGACATACAGTGCACAACAGAAGAGGCATGCGCACATGCCAACGGAGGGATCAGGCAGCGGGGTGGGGGTGGGGGTTCTACTATACACAGACTTCTATGGCAGCTAGCTGACATTCTGTCTTCCACTGATGTAACACTTTAGGTAGATTCAGCCCTTTAGTTTGTCTTGTATACCAAGTTGCTGGGGAATGTTTTTGCAACTCCCTCCCCTGCCCGCCCGAGGCTTACTTGATGCCTATAGAAGGAGCAGGGAAGTTGGTTTTATATCCCACTCTTCACTACCCGAAGGAATCTCAGAGTGGCTTATAATCGCCTTCCCTTCCTCTCCCCACAAGAAGAAGTGCAATGACTCACGGAAGCTCATACCCTGCCACATATTTGGTTAGTCTTTAAGGTGCTACTGGACTCTTGCTCATTTCCACTGCTACAGGTGGACTAGCACAGCTACTGATCTTGATCTATCTCCCCACAGCAGACACACTTTGAGGTACTTGGGGCTGAGAGAGCTGTGACTGACCTAAGGCCATCCAGTTGGCTTTATGTGGAGGAGTGAGGAAGCAAAAACAGTTCTTTGGATTAGAGTCTTCCACGCTTAACCACCACAGCGAACTGGCTCTCTTTAGATACCAGGTCAAACAGTTCTTTTAACTGAGGCTCTTAAGAACATAAGAACATAAGAGATGCCAATGTTGGATCAGGCCAAAGGCCCATCCAGTCCAACACTCTGTGTCACACAGTGGCCAGAAATACCAGTGGGTCCCCCAGTGGGGCCAGGACATTAGAAGCCCTCCCACAGTTGACCCCCCCCCCAGCACCAAGATGACAGAGCATCACTTGCCCCAGAGTCCCTATCTATACCTTGTGGCTAATAGCCACTGATGGACCTCTGCTCCATGTGCTTATCTAATTCCCTTTTGAAGCCGTCCATGCTTGTAGCCGCCACAACTTCCTGTGGCAGTGAATTCCAAGTGTTAATCACTCTTTGGGTGAAGAAGTACTTCCTCTTATCCGTTCTAACCCGACCGCTCAGCAATTTCATGAAGTGCCCACGAGTTCTTGTATTGTGAGAAAGGGAGAAAAGTACCTCTTTCTCTACCTCCTCTTTCCATGCATAATCTTATAAACCTCAATCATGTCACCCCTCAGTCGTCATTTCTCCAAGCTAAAGAGCCCTAAGCACTTTGACCTTTCCTCATAGGGAAAGTGTTCCAACCCTTTTATCATTCGAGTTGCCCTTTTCTGCACTTTTTCCAAAGCTATAATATCCTTTTTAAGGTGTGGTGACCAGAACTGCACACAGTATTCCAAATGAGGTCGCACCATTGATTTATATAGGGGCATTATGATATTGGCTGATCTGTTTTCAATACCCTTCCTAATAATCCCCAGCATAGCATTGGCCTTCTTTATTGCAGTCACACACTGTCTCGACATTTTCAGTGAGTTATCCACTACAACTCCAAGATCTCTCTCTTGATCAGTCTCTGCCAGTAAGCCGCCCTGAGCCTGTTCGCGGGGAGGGTGGGATAAAAATGGAATAAAATAAATAGAAGAAGAAGAGAAGAGATTGGATTTATACCCCACCCTTCACTTGGAGTCTCAGAGTGGTTTACAATCTCCTTCCCTTCCTTTCCCCACAACAGACACCCTGTGAGGTAGGTGAGGTCGCGGGGAGGGTGGGATAAAAATGGAATAAAATAAATAGAAGAAGAAGAGAAGAGATTGGATTTATACCCCGCCCTTCACTCCCCAAAGGTGTCTCAGAGTGGCTTACAAACTCCTTTCC
>NW_015166479.1:67050-67185 GCF_001447785.1 Gekko japonicus | reverse complement strand
GTTAAAAAGCAGTGGACCAAATACTGATCCCTGCAGTTCCCCATTGCTTACCCCCCTCCACTGAGAGAATTGCCCATTTATACTCACTCTCTGTTTTCTTTTAATTAGCCAGTTTTTGATCCATAAAAGGACTTG
>NW_015166479.1:65800-65969 GCF_001447785.1 Gekko japonicus | reverse complement strand
TCCCCACATCGTTGGTGCTGACATGCACCACGACCACTGGCTCCTCCCCAGCACTATCAACCAGCCTATCTAAAACACGCGTAATGTCCGCTACCTTCGCACCAGGCAGGCAAGTCACCATACGGTCAGTACGCGGGTTCGCCACCCAGCTATCTACCTGCCTAAGGAT
>NW_015166479.1:32132-65518 GCF_001447785.1 Gekko japonicus | reverse complement strand
CACCGAGCACACACCCAAGACTTTTGTCCAGTGGGCAGACAGTCATACATGTGAAACTCGTGCAAAACACTGGATAGCCCCCAACCCCCTGCTGGCATTCTGGCTTCATAATTCTTTTTAAAATAAGTAAATATAATCCCCCTTTTAAAACCCTTTTGTATTTATGTGGTTTTTCTTGTCGAAGTCAAATTACTTTACAAGGAAGACAAAGAGCCTAGGGCCTTCACTTTCTGGCTCTTCTTGGGCGTCTCACGGAGCCCCTAGGCTAAGAGTCCCTAGTCGAAGAGCCACAGGCAAAGAGCCCTTTAGCTCGCCCTTCAGCTCGTGCCAGAGGCTCATGCCTCTGTCAAGGTGGTTTCTTAAATACTAAAGTACAGTCAATCACAGTCAAACAATGCCCCTTCCTGTTCCTCTTCCTCTCAATTACAGTCAGTCACAGTCAAACAATGCCCCTTCCTGTTCCTCTTCCTCTCAATTACAGTCAGTCACAGTCAAACAATGCCCCTTCCTGTTCCTCTTCCTCTCAATTACAGTCAGTCACAGTCAAACAATGCCCCTTCCTGTTCCTCTTCCTCTCAATTACAGTCAGTCACAGTCAAACAATGCCCCTTCCTGTTCCTCTTCCTCTCAATTACAGTCAGTCACAGTCAAACAATGCCCCTTCCTCTCCCTCTCTGAAGCAGCCAGGACTCTGCAACAACTCTAAGCACTTTCACACCCTCCCAGACCAGTCCCAGACCAGTTCTCCCGCACTATATCCTCAGCTGAATCCCCTCAGCTGAAAGCAAGTAAAAAAACACTCACCCTCTAGCACCTCTGCCTCCTGCTCCTGCTCAGAGCTCAGCTGGGTCAGCTCTTAACTAAGGATTTGTTCTTTTTAATTATTTTTTCCCTAACCATCTACTTCTTGTCTGAAGACTCTTATGAGGATCATTTGGGCTGCCAACCGTGTTGTGCTCTGTGTTTCTCTGGACTTTCATTGGCTGGTTCTTAATGTTTGTTATTGATTTTATATTTTATGATCTTATCTTTTATGTTGTAAACTGTCTCGAGCCAGTGGTAAGGCAGGGGATCCCCCTCCCTGAGCACTCATTTCCTGCTTCCGTAATACATAGATATTCTGTAGGTTTTTCAGCAGCGAGTTAATGATGGGGAAAGCCATTTGCTGATTTCTGTGGTTTTACATCTCCATTTTTTTTTTAAAAAAAATACCTATTGCTAAATTCTGATATTTTGTTTCCTTTACTAGATTCTGCCCCCTCAATGCCCTTTGTGAATGTAACAACAATAACTTTGATTACAGCAAGAAATTTTGCCTCGTTATCAAGAATCATGCCTAGTCTTCTTAAACCCATTGTTTTGTTTCTAAGTACTTGCTTATTCCCATTTATCCTTTTATCCCTTAGGTGTATCCATGTATGATTATATAAAGCCGTTTACGATACGTATCCGTTACATGAATTGGTCCGTTTGGAAGTTTGCAATACAATCCTGTTTTCTACCATAACTTTTTTTGCCATGTGATCACATATAATGAACACAAATGAGCTTATACATTTCGATACCCTGCACCTAATATATTTTTCTCCTCTTTTTCTCTACATAACTCAGAGTGGTGTATATTGTTTACATTTCCCTATCTTCATGGCAACCCAGTGAATAAGGGAAGGAGGAGGAGGAGGAGGAGGAGATTGGATTTATACCCCGCCCTTCACTCGGAGTCTCAGAGTGGCTTACAAACTCCTTTCCCTTCCCCTCCCCACAACAGACACCCACCCTGTGAAGTAGGTGGGGCTGAGAGAGCTCTTTCCTGGACTGTTCTTTCAAGAACAGCTCTGACAGAACTATGACTTGCCCAAGGTCATCCAGCAGCTGCAAGTGGAGGAGTGGGAAATCAAACCCAGTTCTCCCAGGTTAGAGTCCATACACTTAACCACTGCACCACACTGACCAAACTAGTCAGAAAGGGAGCTACTGCCACAGGTTCACCCAGCAAGTTCCCATGGCAGAGCAGCATTTTGAACCCAGGTCTCCCAGATCCTAGCTTGACCCTCTAACCATCAGAGCCCACTGGGTCTCCTGCAGCTACCTGACTCTAAAATTCAATGACACTCATAGCTTGTATCAATGGCGTTTTGTGTGTGTGTATTGGTTTGGTTGGATATTTGCAACAGTGATGATAAAACACAACATCTAAATCAACTTCACTGGCATTCCTTCATCCTGAATCTGAAGGACTGTGTTTCTGGTTCCATGCATCCAAGGAGCTTCAGACACATTTATTAAGCAGTGGTCCTTCATGATGATTGGCCGCCATTTTCAGAAATAGGGAAATGTGAAAAGTGGTTCTTAAAATGGCAAGGAGATCCATTAAGGTCAGAATCCCTTGTGGATCCTGTCCTTCATCTACACTTCTTCTCAAAACCTACCTTGGTGACTACCACCTTCGTTATCCAGTCTTCAAGCTCCAGTCATATAACAGAATTACCTGGGATGGTTGGTGCTCCACACCCAGTCCTGCCTCCAGCTTTTCCCCTGTCCATAAAAAAACCCAGTTTTTTAAACATAGGTAAGAAGAACTTCTCTTTTATGCAACCCTGCAAAATGTTGAATCAACGAGTGCACCTCTTCTTAGGACAGCAGTAGATGTAACTTCAAGTGAAGAGATTTTCAAAACAGCAAGTCCGTATGTGACCTGAATTACCCTGAAATTCTACCCATTATGATAACTAAAGAGGATTTCTCTTTTCCAGGATAAATTTGTGATGTATTGGAATGCATGTAAACATCTTATGTGAAACAGCTCATAGGAATGGTATGTTAAGCTTCGTCCTGGACTAGGATCCAAAGATATCCAATCTGGTACTAGTCCAGGAACTTACAAGCCAATCACCTTACAGAAAGCTCCTGAGAGGGAACGACAGTGATTGGTCCTTATGTCTTCAACCTTATTGGTTGTTATGTGTACAGTGGGCGTGGCTATATTAGCCAGGAAAGTTTAAAAGCAAGGCTTCTTCAATGTAAAAGCTGAACCGTTCTGTTCTGGCTATCTGACGTTGATCCGTGTTGGAGTTATGTTCGAGTTGAAGAATAAAGTTGTGTTCTTGCTGAATCGCTCTCTGACTGCTTTGTTAAGTGAGTGACCTAACAAAATTAAGCATGATAAGGGTGATGTTCCCTAACCATCATTATTCCCTCTAAATTGAGTTAGTGTGAGCTAGCTCACAGTTTTTTAGTCTCAGCTAGCTCACACATTTTTCTCTCAGCTCAGGAAGGATGGCTCCAGCAAACTGATTTATGCATTAGCCAAATTGCTAGCTCACAACTTTAATGCCAGTAGCTCACTAAGTAGGATTTTTGCTCACAAGACTCCACAGCATAGAGAGAGCATTGCTAGCCATGGCATCAAACATACAAAGGCCCCCATCACACAGAGAATTTGCCGCACAAAAGGCACGAATGTTGGGTGGATTTTTGGGGCGCGATCACACCACAACATCTGGGAAGCGTAGCGCACCCGTGGCCAACCTGTGTGTCCCGCCGAAGATGTGGAGTTAAAAAGTACCAAGGAAAGTGCACTAGTATCCGGAAAACGTGTGGCACAGGCGGGCGTCTCATTGTGGGAGCGCTAGTATCCCATGGCATCCGGCGCCCGTCCACATCTCATTGTAAACCGGATGTTTTTTGTAAGCGCATGCGCACAAACATGAAACTGAAAGTAGTGCTGCTCCACGGAACTGCGCATGTGCACAAACGCAAAATGCTTGTGTGACCGGGCTGCAATGCTTCTTTGCCACACTGCAGCATCACCATGTGATCACCAGCTAACAGTTGAAGCACAGAGACTCGGGGGACCGTGTGATTGGGCTACCGTGCTTTATTTTGCTCCGGGGCGAACAGCCACACCTCCCCCTGGCGTTATCTGGACCGTGTGACCGGGGCCAAAGCTGTGCAAATTAGCTGAGCAGATTTTGAAGCACTGTCTTTTTTTGGGGGGGGAATGGATGGGCAAAAGTCCTGCCCTTTCTGGAAAAAAGAGGGGGGGGAAACACCAATCTTCTTTAGTCCTGTATGGTGTGTGAGCAGAGCTAGCAGCCAATCAGGATCCATGGCAGGGTGGGAGGAGTCAGATTGGTGAGGGGGGAAATGAGACTCAGTTTTTCATTAGATAGGGCTTGCATCTCCAGAAAGTTAGTTTGGAGAGGGCCTATCTCATGAGACTTCAGAAGTTTCCAAATCTGCCTTTTGAGCAAGGACAGATAAAAATAGTAAAGGGGAGGAGACAGGATTTTGCCTCCAGAGACCAGGCAAAAATGAAAGTTTGCTAGGAGAGTGCAGTGCCTTAGAGTCCTGTTTCTGGGGGAAAATCGGCTCTTAACTGCTCTCTGCACTCCTAAATATTCAACTGTGACCGTGTAAATGAATGGGCCCAGCAAGTCTGTATTACACCTGTAAATAGTTCCTATCCTCTTTTCTGACCTTATTCCTCTAACCCTGGGGACAAAAATACAAGTTACCATTCTTGTCTTGTTTCCCTCTCTTGAGCTGGAGAGGTTATATTCAGAATCCACTTGGGTTAAGTCTATCAGGCATAGCGTTGGAGGCTGAGACTACAGTGGTCAAGGGTTATAATCACGCTACATCGTGGCTTTATTTTGCCTTTCCTATTTAAATATACCCTCTAAAATGGAAGCGATCAGTCTCTAAATCGAGACGTTTTTGTTGTTGTTTTTAAACATTCTTAGATAGCTTATAACTCCTGGCCCTGCCTGTCAACAGCCTTGCATCCTTCTATTCTCCTAATTTATTATTATTTTTTAAAGTCTAACCTCAATTATCCCGCAATTATGTAAAATGTGCTCAGTGCCAAAGGCAATTGGCAGGCGGGGGGAGTAATCTGTGATAATGAGGCTGCCCCGATCACCTGTGATTAATAAATACAACAGAAATACCACAGGTCACTAAGTAACGTTGAGGTGGTTTTGCAGCAGATTGACTAGAGATCTACAGGTGAAGGAAAGCACTAAAACTCCAAATGTATTCAAATTGTCACTCCACAAGGTGAATTACTGTAATCAGCGAATTAGAATTCTGCCTTGATGTACTTGTAGAGCCTGAAAAATGAACTCCTCAGGATGGAAAGGGAAGATTTCACACAGGCAGACAACTCTATAAATTGAAGGATTAATATAATCGGCGGATCTTTAATTACAGTGACACAAATCAGCGTGGAAATTGCAGACGTCTCTTACCCTATACCTGCCCCAATTTAGTGGGAAGCAGTCCTAATTTTCAGAGCCCTTGTCCCAAGAGAAAGCAGAAATCTTCCAAATGCCCAAATTCAAATGAAAAATTTCCCTTTTTAAAATATACTATGGGTGTGGTCACACGAGCAGTTTTCCACAGCAGTATCTCACCTTTAAATAAGGTGCTTGAGTTTCGGATGCTTTGTGTTGATCACACAGTGCCCCCTAAGCCTGCATCATAGTGCTGTGGGCCCGTGGTTGATTGTTCACATCGCTAACATGTGGCAACCATGGCCCTTCTGCTGGGTTGATTGTTTTTATTTTTCTTCTAAGTCCCGCTCCACATGCACAGAATCAGACAAGCATGCACACAGACTCCTGGCCATATTCTATGGGGGCACTGAAGCGCACATCAGAGTGGGGTTGAAAACACACACAGATGTGCTGAAAATGGAGTGGAACGATCACACTGCTCATGCGTTTCTGTGGTGCGCCTGTGCAATCAGATGCCCAGAAGCCCACCATGGAAGTGGTTCACTGAGGTAGCCACCGGAATCTGCATGGGAGGCATTTTAGCATGAGGTAGGGATGACTGGGGCACGGGAGCCAGATCTGCGTGTTTGATCACACCCGTTTGGTCTGGAGGAGAGGGGTGGCTATGTCAGGCCAAACTGCTGAGGTGATCACACCCTATGTCAGTACTTTTTAGATGTCAGACTTCTCCACAAACCTGGGGCTTTTCTGAAATTAGCAGAAAGATCTGTCCTGTATAGCCATGGCTTTAATCTCTGGATTTAAGTATCCACAGATGGGGCTGTATTGAAAATTATATATATTGATGGAATGCACTTACAGTTAGCTACTGACTTCTCCAAATCACTCAGATTGGGGGAGCTAGATAGGGACAGCAAGGGAAGTGTCCCCATATAGGGGGCGTCACCATTTAGCTAAGGGAAGACTTTCCTGAACCTGTGAATGCTGTTAAGAATATAAGAACATAAGAGATGCCAATGTTGGATCAGGCCAAAGGCCCATCCAGTCCAACACTCTGTATCACACAGTGGCCAGAAATACCAGGTGCCATCAGGAGGTCCACCAGTGGGGCCAGGACATTAGAAGCCCTCCCACTGTTGACCCCCCCCCCCCAAGCACCAAGAATACAGAACATCACCTGCCCCAGAGTCCCTATCTATACCTTGTGGCTAATAGCCACTGATGGACCTCTGCTCCATATGTTTATCCAATTCCCTATTGAAGTCCTCCATGCTTGTAGCTGCCACCACCTCCTGTGGCAGTGAATTCCATGTGTTAATCACTATTTGGGTGAAGAAGTACTTCTTTTTATCTGTTCTAACCCGATTGCTCAGCCATTTCACCGAGTGCCCACGAGTTCTTGTATTGCGAGAAAGGGAGAAAAGTACTTCTTTCTCTATCTTCTCTGTCCCATGCATAATCTTGTAAACCTCGATCATGTCACCCCTTTCCTGAACCTGTGGATGCTGTTCCCACCCACTGCTGTTCTGCTTCCTTCTGTTGCCATGCCTGCATATTTTTAGGCCTCCGTCTGGATTTGTTTTAGGTGCATGGAATTTAATAAGGGCAGCCAGAATAAGGTAGAAACCGAACAACAGCCTCCAGTGTATTCTTCCATGTGCACCACTGCCAAGACTCTTCATCCACTCAAGAAGATGCTCCATGCTGAATGGTCTTAAAACCAGGTGCAAGAAAATCAGACTTTTTGGTATCTTAATTTTTGTAAGAAATCTTGTTCATCTGGCAGGACTCATTCAAGATCAGGCCCTTCTACTTTGCTATTACTAATTTCCTCCTATCAAAAAAGCCCTAGTTTCTAAGGATACAGTGGTTAATTTGAATGGCCTAGATCTAGAGAATCTTTGTTTGGTGTGAGAGCCAGTTTGGTGTAGTGGTTACGTGCATGGACTCTAATTTGGGAGAACTGGGTTTGAGTCCCCACTCCTCCACATGCAGCTGCTGGATGACCTTGGGCAAGCCATAGTTCTCTCAGAGCTGTCCTTGAAAGAGCAGTTCCTGTCAGAGCTCTCTCAGCCCCACCTACCTCACAGGGTGTCTGTTGTGGGGAGGGGAAGGGAAAGGAGTTTGTAAGTTGCTCTGAGACTCCAAGTGAAGGGCGGGGTATAAATCCAATCTCCTCCTTCTCCTCCTCTTCTTCTTCTTCTTTGTATTGAGAAGAATTTATTTCCAATTAATGGTTGACTAGGTCTCAACTCCAAGGGAGATTGATGCAATATTGGTGCAAAAAGGTGCAAGTATCAACAAGAGTGGTTCCCTTTATGAACTTAAAGCTGTACAGGGAAAAAAACATAACCCCCTTACTATACTTCAACTAGGGTTGCCATCTGCATGCCCCCAGTGGAAATTTGTCCATAACTTACTTGCCTGCCGATGCTGATTGTTTCATCTGAAGAAACTGGGGGCCAGGGAATTGCATCTGAACTCAGAGAAGTGATGACTGGCACTCTAAGTATCCCCCCACACACTATGATCTTTACCATAGAGATCTGGGGAATTCCTAGAGCATCACCTGGAAGTAACATAACGTCTCGGTTCGGATACACCCCACTTTCTCCTACCACAATGATCAGAAGGCCTGACTACCCTAATCTCAACAAACCACACATACCTACACAGAGAAACAGAGAGAAGGTCGGGGAGGATGAAGAAGTTATGTTTGACAGGAGCTAGAGGAGTTGCCAAGCCTTCTCCCAATGACAGCTGGGAGCAGCACACATTCTGTTCGGAAGCAAGGTGAATGTAATAAAGTGCAGGCACTGGCGATAGCAGCATCGCCCTAATAAATCCTAAGCAGGCCTTCAGGCTCATACTCTGGTAATGATGTTGCAACAACAGTTATGGTTTGTTTGTTTAACCAAGGGCAAAGCCATTGAATCAGAGTTTCATTTTTCCAGAAAGGCCTGACATGGCAATGGGCAGTCATGACCTCGCACAGAGAGCTTCTTAAAAAAAGATCTATGGTGAGTTTAGCAGAAATCCACCTTGGAAGGGGCTATTTTAATTAAAGAAGCAAACATTAGAGCATACTCATGGAGCCATATGCATGTGTATCAGAAGATATCAGAACATTTTGGCGAGACTCAGACCAAACCAAACTGAGCCTGGAAACTGCTTGACAGTCTTCTTCTCTTGTCAGTTGCAGGCTGCGGAAGACGGTGATTGCCAGTTTGGTGTAGTGGTTAAGTGCGCGGACTCTAATCTGGGAGAACCGGGTTTGATTCCCCACTCCTCCACTTGCACCTGGCTGGATGACCCTGGGCAAGCCGTGGTTCTGATAAGAGCTGTTCTTGAAAAAAGAGCAGTTTCTATCAGAGCTCTCTCAGCCCCACCTACCCCACAGGGTGTCTGTTGTGGGGAGGGGAAGGGAAAGGAGTTTGTAAGCCGCTCTGAGACACCTTTGGGTAGTGAAGGGCGGGGTATAAATCCAATCTCTTCTCTTCTTCTTCTTCTATTGAGTGTCTCTCATGGGTGGGATTGCCATTGTCCAAATCCAGTTTGCATTTGGGGTAATTATGCAAATCGAGCACCTTCATTGTGGTGACATCATTGTGTTACTCTTCCCAACTGTCAAGCATGCACACAAAGAGGCAGAAGAAGGATTAGAGATTTGTGTTTGTTTGTTTGCCAGACACGGAACTGTTTATGCCAGGGGTGTCGAACTCATTTGTTACGAGGGCCGGATCTGACATAAATGAGACCTCTTTAGGCCGGGCCATATGTGTCATAAAGTGTAATGCCCGGTAGCGGAGACAGCAACTTTATAAAGGACACAAACACAATTAAAGATTCTTGCAATGTTTTGTTTATTTAACAGTGTCCGATAACTGACACCTCCTGCTCTGAATTACTGCATCAAAATGTCTGTGCTGTTGCAATCTTGAGTATGCTGTTCAAGTGTGTATCTGTAAACTGTGAAGCTACTTTTGATTTATTGCCATTCACTACAGAAATCTCATGCTCAGAGTTCTGAGCCTAGGACCCAGGGGAAAATGTGAAATGGCTGGGAATTGTGAGCTTTTGTACATAAATTGCTTTGTGTGCTGGTCAAGAACATGTGAAGACACCATGACACAGACTGAGGACTATGTGTTTGTCTACAAAACTAGTCTTCTTCAATGGTCAGTATCAGCCTTCTGGGAAGTCTGTTCAAAATCCCCAAAGGAAATGTGCTGGGTGAACTCAGTCTGGACACACACTCTCATCCTAATCCACCTCACTGGCTTGTTGTTATTCTTCATCTAAATAGTTCACATTGCTTTCTTACTGAGAAAGACTGGATCAAGAGGGTGTGAATACAGTGAAAAGGCAATGGAACCCCAGTTGCACCCAGGAGAGCTGGCATAACAAGCCCAACAAAACACAAACTGTAACAAGGCATACAAAAGCTCATACCTTGGTCTTAAAGGTTGTTTTTATTTCTCTCATGTGACTGAGGCAGCCAAGCAAAGCAAGCTTTCCCTCCTTTTCTCCCTCCCTCCCTTCGGGTAGGAGCCTGAGCCAATGGAAGTGAAGAAAGGCTTGCTTTTCTTTCCTGAGCAATTGAGGCAGCCTGGCCAGGAAGCAAGCTATGGCTCATTCCCTCCCTCTGCCTTGTAGGAGAATGGGGAGGAGCCTCAGCCAGAGCAAGGAACAGAAGCTTGCCTATCGATCTCTCCCAAGTGATTGAGAGAGTCTAGCAAAGCAAGCTACAAGGCAGCAGCAGCAGAACCGGAAGGAGCAGGAGACAGCCAGTTCCACTGCAGGCCTGATAGAAGCCCTCTGGGAGCCTGAACCAGCCTGCAAGCTGTATGTTTGACACCCCTAGTTTATGCTTTTGTCCTACAGGGTTTTCAGGGAAAGGTATAGCAAGCATATCCTTCACAGCCATGATTTCTCACACCAGAAAGAGCAAGCCAGCTTCTATCTCACTGAACAATTGGACAGAATACCGCTGTCCTACCTTGATTCCTACCACTCAGTGAGTTACCAGCCAGTGGCTGACAACCAGCAAGCTTGTGGGGAATGGCGGAAGATGGTGGGGCACTATCAGTTCAATGGTGTTACATAACTTCCCAGGGAAAAAAATGGCAGTAACGTCATGCCTGTCTAGGAATCACCAGAAACTCTATGGTAAACCACAGAGTTTCAGTGATTCCTAGACAGGCATGACACACTGACAGTGATTTTAGTTTACTATTTTCCTGTCAGCCAATAGAGGCAATAGAGGTTGCTGGCAGGAGGTCCTGGCAGCCATATAATTGAAAAAGGGCAGCAATTTCCTTTCTTAAAACCTTGGAACAAGGGCCAAGTCATGGGGGAAACAGGTATTGGCAGAATCAATAAGCCTCCTATGGTTTGGCTGTGTTGCAAAGGGGACTCAGCTCAGTCCTGCTCCCTTTGAGCCTCCTGCTCCACTCAGGAGGGGTGGAGGCAAAAGCATCCCTCATTCCATTAGGGCAAGGAACGACCGTCATGCGCTCTCACGATCATCAAAAACCATAAGTGCTCAAAATCAGTTTCGGAAAACAAAATAATTTTTTTTTTAAATAAAGTTTTTTTAATTTAAAACATCCCCCAAAATATTTGTTGGAACTGCCAGAGCCCTTTTTAGTAAATTCTAGCAGTTGCTTCGTGAAGAGTGCAATCCTAAACAGGCTTTAGAAGCATGTGGTTCTGTTTAGGATTGCTCTGTTAGTTCCTCCAAATCTTTGGCGGAAGGAAGCATTGGATGGGCAACAGGGTATGATTGATTAGCTTGCTGAACAATTGGGTGTGGGCCGCATGGGTGGCCACAAGGTATAGCGGATGGCTTGCATTCAGCTTGGAATACCCTGATGGGATACGTAAAGGATGCTTTGCATGTTACAGCCCCAACCCATATAGATTTGGGTAACAATAGTCAGTCAGTCAGTCATACCTTTTATTGGCATACTCAGACATAGTACAAAATAGGAACAAGCAAAATATACAGTTCAAGATTAAGAAATATATATACAATTCATGGTGAGACATGCCCCTCATACATTTTAATAGACTTCTCCAGGAATTTACTAACAGCCCTTGTGATTTCGATTTCATTATCTTTTAATAAACAATGGTCCCGGTCACACGAGTGGGACACTGCGCTGCTGAAGGGAGGCAAATTAGATCCAGAGCAAAAAGAACCGTGGTAGCACGATCCCCATGGCTCCGTGCTCTGACCTTCGGCAGGTGATCAGCCGTAGCATGGCAAAACGGACGTCACGTGTTTGTGCTCATGCATGGGACGGGGAACAGCGCTGGATGCGACGGGCTACCAGCGCTTCCCTGATCAGATGCCTGGAGTTGCCGCGCATCATCTGGAAGGTAGTGCTCTGTTGCCGGTACCCTTTCAATGTGCGTCTTCGGGCCGAAGGGATGGATTGGGGACGGGTGCGTGATGCTCCCCAGATGTTGGGGTATGATCACACCCATTTGATGCACCCTCACCCCATCCGTTTCACGGGGCAAATCCTCCCGTGTGATCGGGGTCAATGGTAGTCAATCCCATTTACCAGATTACAGGGAGGGAGGGAGAGATTACCAAACAGTTCCCTCCAGGGATTAGAATATAGCTGGCAGTCCAGCAGTATGTGTTGCATGGAATCTGGAATATTTGCCCCACTCTCTCACTATATGGAATTTGGAGGAATCTACCGTAAACAATGTTTGAAGGAAAAGAATTCATCCTAGCCAAAATAAATGCTCTCCTTTGTTGCCGACTTTCAAGATCACCTAAATAATTGGCCATTTTCCCAATGGGTTGAGCAAAACCAAGCGCCACAGGCGAGCATGTATAGTATTGAACAGGACGTAATTTAGTAAATTCTAAATCAAGGAGCCTCTGTTTAATTAGTCTAAAATTATAGCATTCATCAGATAGGAAGTGGTCTTCCATTGCAATTCCTTTGTATTTAAGCTTATCTCTACAAAAAAAATTGCAATGGAGGACCTCTTCCTATCTGATGAATCCTATAATTTAAGACTAATTAAACAAAGGCTCCTTGATTTAGAATTTACTAAATTACGTCCTGTTCAGTAGTCATTATTGAAGGCCACATTGCTCCCCCCCCCCCCGAGGTCCTTGGAGGAAGAGGGGGTAAAAAATGAAATTGTTACTTCAAAAGTTCAAGGCATATTTTAAAAAACTTCTCTAGTTTGCCTGTTCTTCAGCAAAAGCTTTTTTTCTAGAATTTGGCCAGATTAGGCCTTTTTTGAGGTAATAGGATTCCAACAATCTGTGTCTTATGATGCACCAACTTTCAAGCCTGCAAATGAGCAAAGATCCAACGTCTCTTGTCAAAATATTGCAGAGATCTTGGTGAGAAGTTAGGAGAGAAAGAGAATACATCTATGATGTTTACAGGGAACCCTAATAATTTATATGCTTCCTACAGTGCTCAGAACGTCTGCATGGTGTATGCATGACTCCCCGATAGAGCCAAGCAAAATAATTTCTGGTGAATCATTTATGTGACACGCCGTACTTCCTTCTCAGCTTGTAAACTTGTGAATAAGAAAGAGTTTTCAATGTACTTTCTTCCTGAACACACACACACAAAATGTGTTGCTTAAAGTAAAACACCTGGATTGCTTCTTGGCTTCAAAATGTCACCACGCATTTGGACATACAACCCACTCCTTGCAATGCCATTTTGCAAGATGATCCATTATCCTTGCTGTATATGCAGAATACTCTTTTTTGTATTTTAATATCTTAATTATCAAAACCACAAATCATCATTGTAGTCTTTTTTCCTGCAAAAAGTCTATAAGGGGTTTCCAATCTGTAATAAGCAAACTGTCTTTTACCCAACCAATCGGAATAAAGGGGAGGAGGAGGAGAACAGTTGGATTTGTACCCCACCCTTCACTCAGAACAGCTTACGATCTCCTTACCTTTCTCTCCCCACAAGAGGCACCCCGTGAGATAGGTGGAGCTGAGAGAGCTCTGGGAGAACTACTCTTGAGACAACAGCTCTCAGAGAACTTTGGCTGACCCAAGGTCACCCAGCTGGCTGCATGTGAAGGACTGAGGAACCAAGCCCAGTTCTCCAGATTAGAGTCCACTGCTCTTAACCACTACACCAAACTGGCTCTCTTACATGTCTGGATTTTAAGCCAGTTTATCCCAAAGTTTCAAGGTAAGTTACAACATTTCAAGGCTTTTACATAATTTTTAAAATTAACCTTTTACATATAATTAAATACAAAGAGGGAGAATTTGAGAGGATAATCTAAATATTTGAAAAACAATCTGGATCTGGTGCATGGCATAGTGACTCTAGGCAATTTCCTCCCCTCCCACACCTTTTAAAGAGTCAAAACATTCTTGGCCTCCCCTGCTGACATGGTTAGTGGCTTGGTACCCCTCAACACCACTCTGAAGGTTTTCATCTATTAGTCATAAAATATAGATAGGAACCCTCAGTCTGGGGCAAGTGATGCTGTGTATTCTTGGTGCTTGGGGGGGGCACAGTGGGAGGGCTTCTAGTGTCCTGGCCCCACTGCTGGACCTCCTGATGGCACCTGGTATTTTTGGCCACTGTATGACAGAGTATTGGACTAGACGGGCCATTGGCCTGATCCAAAATTGGCTTCTCTTATGTTCTTATGTTATGTTCTTAACCTTAGTTCTACGACTGATCTGGGGACTGACATTTCCCCCTACGGTTTGGAAAACTGTTGAGCTGGTTGGCACTCTTGGAATCTGGAGAGCGGGCAGTGGGTGCCACCACAAAATGGCTGCCACGGGAGGTGGGACCAGTCACAAAAATGGCTGCCATCAGAGCCGCAATTACCTAATGTTGGGAGGTTCCAAGCCAAGCATCCTCCTAGGATAAGGGCGGCTTTTCCTGAATGGAAATTCCCTACAGAATCAAACGTGAACCCTCCTGGGGTCTTATCCAGTGAGGTGAAGTAGATTCCTTGCTTTGGGAAAAAAGCAGGTGGGTGCTACATTGGGGAATCACGGCCTGAGAAAGATGACAGTTGGCCACGAAGAAAGGTTAAAGCGCTTGGGGCTCTTTAGCTTGGAGAAACGATGGCTGAGGGGTGACATGATCGAGGTTTACAAGATTATGCAAGGGACAGAGAAGATAGAGAAAGGTGTACTTTTCTCCCTTTCTCGCAATACAAGGACTCGTAGGCGCTCGATGAAATGGCTGAGCAGTCGGGTTACAACAGATAAAAGGAAGTACTTCTTCACCCAAAGAGTGACTAACACATGGAATTCACTGCCACAGGAGGTGGCAGCTACAAGCATGGGCGGCTTCAAGAGGGAACTGGATAAACAAGCAGAGGTCCATCAGTGGCTATTAGCCACAAGGTATAGATAGGAACTCTCAGGCTGGGTCAAGTGATGCTCTGTATTCTTGGTGCTTGGGGTGGGGGGCAACAGTGGGAAGGCTTCTAGTGTCCTGGCCCCATTGCTGGACCTCCTGGTGGCACCTGATATTTTTGACCACCATGAGACAGAGTGCTGGACTGGATGGGCCATTGGCCTGATCCAGTGTTGGCTTTTCTTATGTTCTTATTATGTTCTTATGTTCATCTGAGTGCCTTACCGAGGCACCTCTCACTCTGGTTTGTGTATGAAATGCTGATATTTTTAAAATTTAATTGTTTGAATTTTATACATTGTTTATCACAATATTTAATGTGACCTTGTAAGCCACCCTGGGCCCATTTGTGGGGAGAGCGGGGTCTAAATCAAAGGAATAAAATAAAAAAATGGAGGGAACAGGACTGCATAGTGTTGCTGTGTCCTGTGCCTGATCTGGATTGAGGTCTTGCAGCAATGTTTGAACAGCTAAATTCTCCTCTAAAATGCCACTGGCAGCCATGGCTTGTCCTTTGGCTGCCCATACCTGCCAGTATCATGTAGTTTGGCTGTAAGTAACTATGCTTAGGATGGCACTGTAAATGGCAGATCCTATTTAAAAGCCTACACTAGCTCTTCTTTAGGGAAAACAATCTGTTAAAGAAGCCGCAATCTCTAGAATATTTTGATAATGTCCCCTATCCATCATAGATGCTCAATGAAATTTGGCAAAGGGCTGGCAAGTTCAAGTCTCAAGTCCTGATGTTTGGGATTAAATGGAGGTTAAACTTTCTTTTTCAGACAGAGTATTTCCTTTTGGAGAAGATCTGTACTTGAATATGTTCTCACTCAGAGATAAAAATTGGTTTAATAAAAATAAACAAAATGTCTCAGCATTACTTTTTTTATGCCTGTGCCAGATATGCAGCATAAAAACAATTTAGCAAGTGGGTTTTTTTTCCCATTTCATAGCTACATCCATTTACATACTTCTAGCAGCACTGATTTTTTTTCCAGCACAAAAACATACAGGATACATCCGTTCCTATAGAAATTTATGACAATTGGCCTGAAAAAAGAGGTGTGACATTTCTTGTTTAATTTGAACTGTTTAAAACTATGTAAACTTTGTAAAACAGAATACAAATTTTAAAATCCAAACACAGTTAGTGAGAGATGAAACCAGAATAAAATCCCAGTTGGCGATTCATGGTTTTCTGTTCCCATTCTGGACTACACGGCTCTTTGGTGGGAGGGTGAAGGAACGTAAACAAAATATATATAGGGAGGAGAGGGGAAGGGGAAGGGTGCCAGCTGGTGTAACCAACAGTTGTTGTCCTCAGCTGAAAGCCTGGCGGAACATCTCTGCCTTACAGGGCCTGCAGAATAGTCACCTTTGTAATAGCACTTATTAATGTCTGGGATCTCTTCGTCGAATTTTGGGATACCGTAGAAAAATGGTTTTTGAGCTATGCTTGTCCTTCTACCATCACCCTGCCCGAATTTCAGTTGGTTCTTCTACTGAGCGATTGGTTCTTCTAGGGGCAGCAGTGAAGCATTCAGGGTCAAAAGGAGTCCCGGGCAAGAACCTCTCTTTCCATCTTCTCCTCCCGCACCTTGCTGCATTCAACTTCAGCCTCCAGGGATAGAGTGAACACCTGTCTAGAATGTGATTCAATGACCTTGGGGGGCTTTTGGGGGGATGACGTTTCTGAAACAAATGTTCATCTCAGTTGTAATGATGAATGGTTATTTTATGGATAAATAATACATTGGGCATTGTTGGAGGCACAGGTAGAGTTTAATCCATAATGCCCGCTGGATATGGTGCCTGGAAATATAAAGCACTGGACTCTCTGTGCTAGAAACGGTTTGGCATTTTAAGCAGAAGTTCATCCTATCCATCTTCTGAACAGAATGTCATCTTCAAACTTGCCTTAGCCGTTGGCAGAACTAAAAAAAAAAAAAAGTATTACATAGTGCTTCTAAAACAATAAGCTCTCACCCGTTGTCATTAATACCATGTGCCTCAGTCCCCCAGTTACCTAACAGAGTTTGAGGAACTATTCCTCACTAAGGTATATCAATCGAGCATCACTATTATTTTTTCCTTTTAAAATGCTGCAAGTAAATCCAGGTCCTCTTTTGCTCCAATGGACCACACTGAAACATGGGATCGGTTGTTTAACAAAAACCGAATAAGTGGCTTACTGAGGGACAAGATTCGACTCTATGCAGAGAATGAATATGGCAGCCACGGAGGTTCCAATCAGAACCAATCCAGGCAAGAAAGAATTTACACTTTCTTGCTTACAACAGAACATGTCCCATAAATAAAGCAGAGGGATGAATGCCCAAACAAAATGCAGTGGAGAGGGGGGGGAGAGACAATATGTACTGCATATCATAGGACAAAAGCAAAACATTGCAAACGGCTCCCCTTTAGTTC
This sequence comes from Gekko japonicus, assembly GCF_001447785.1. Lineage (NCBI taxonomy): Eukaryota > Metazoa > Chordata > Lepidosauria > Squamata > Gekkonidae > Gekko > Gekko japonicus. The sequence goes on along the minus strand of NW_015166479.1, from coordinate 48,450 downwards.
AGATTCTAGCATTCTACTCTCCTGTCCCATCCAGCCCAGCTAGTTAAAAGCCATTTCAAACAGAGTATCCAGAACTACCTTTCAAAGAGCTGGGCCAAGGTTTCATTCCAGCAGAATCAGGAAAGTAAATGGAGAAGGGAAGAAAGCTGCCCGGCGCTATACAGAGGATGGGCTCCACACCTGCCTTCACTTCTCAGGCTGGTGGGAGAAGTAGAAGGGGGCAGAAATGACATTGGACTATGTCCCAGTGTGACATCTGGGGGGAAAAGGGACCTGATGTCAAACATCATCCAGTGCTCTAGAAACTCTATGGTAACCCCATCAAATTCCTAGAGCATTGGCCCACACACTGGTGTCACATCCAGCCCCTCCCCCCGAACATGATGTTGCCACATAGCCTAGCATCATTACGACCCCTTTCCCCAACCCCCAAACTCCCCACCACCTGGCATCTCTATGTTGACACAACTTTTCCACACTTTTAACTCATTTTTTTTTTCCGCCAAGGGACAATATGACTAGTATTCTACCACATTCTCATTATCACTGTATGGAAAAAACCATGGAGCTTGTGGCAATTCCTAGAGAGGACTGATGTCACTGCTGAGAGCCAGTCACCAAACTGAGAGCCAGTTTGGCGTGGTGGTTAAGTGCGTGGACTCTAATATGGGAGAACTGGGTTTGATTCCCCACTCCTCCACTTGCACCTGGCTCAATGGCCTTGGGCAAGCCGTAGTTCTGATAAGAGCCGTTCTTGAAAAAGAGCAGTTTTTGTCAAGAGCTCTCTCAGCCCCACCTACCTCATGGGGTGTCTGTTGTGGGGAGGGAAAGGGAAAGGTGTTTGTAAGCCACTTTGAAACACCTCTGGGTAGTGAAGGGTGGGGTATAAATCCAATCTCTTCTTCTTCTTCTTTTTTCCCTGAAAGCGAAGAAAGGCTTCTCTAGAAATCACCAGAAACTCTATGATTTTAACATAGAGTTTCTGGTGATTCCTGGAAAGACACGTTGCAACTTCTGGGTTTTTCCTTTAAGTGACGTCACACTGTAGGCCCAACATTCATTTTTTAATTTTATTTTTCTTCCTCTGCTGCTCAAAGCAGTGGTGAGAAATGGGAGTTGGGGGTGGAGCATCCCTCGTCCTCACTCTTCAGCTAGAGAGCCTACTTTGTTCTGAGTAAATATACATACGATCATATTGAATGCCACCAAACCTCTCTGCCTGTTGTGTTTGTAAAAAAAAAAGGAAATAACTCAGTAGCAACTCTGATTTCAGTTTAAAAGAACAACTCTAGTCTTACCTGCTAGATAGCAGAAAAATAGATAATATGAGGTAGATTTTATAGTAATGAATGCATACTCTTTATCTTTTCTTCCCACCCTCCCTATATAGATAGACAAGGGGGTATCAGGAGGGAAAAGGAAGTAGAAAAAGCAGAAGTTGACAGATGTAGTCTCAAGAAAAGGTACTTTTGAGGCACAGAAAATCTGGATCTGAAAATGAAAATAAAAATTGGCTGCAAGACTAGTGCTCGGCAGCTCTCAAAGATATAGTGTTTTTATTTTTATTTTGTCTTAAAGGGCAGTAAGTAAAATTAACTCCCTCATGGATCACTGCCTTAGTGTGGTGAGGGGGCTTGCATGGTTTGATGAGGCTGTGGGCTATGCCGTGGAGGGCCACCCAGGACGGACAGGCCACAACAGAGAACTCAGACCAAGTGTGATCCACTGGAGAAGGAAATGGCAACCCACTCCAGTATCTTTGCCAAGAAAACCCCATGGACAGTAACAAAAGGCTAAAAGACATAATGCCGGAAGATGAGCCCCTCAGGTCAGAAAGTGTCCAGTACGCTACTGGGAAAGAGCAGAGGGTAAGTACAGGTAACCCCAGAAAGAGTGAACCAGCTGGGTCAAAGCCAAAAGGATGCTCAGCTGTGGACATGTCTGATGGTGAAAAGAACAGCAAGGAGAGATAAGGAGGCTTTCCTGAATGAACACTGCAAAGTAATAGAGGAAAACAACAGAATGGGAAGGACAAGAGATTTCTTCAAGAAAATTGGAGAAATCAAGGGATCGTTCCATGCAAAGCTGGTAATGATAAAGGACAAAAATGGTAGGGACCTAGCAGAAGAGATTAGGAAAATTTGGCAAGAATACACAGAAGAACTATACAAGAAGGACCTCAATGAACTTGACAACCACAATTGTGTAATCACTGACCTCGAGCCAGACATCCTGGAGTGTGAAGTCAAATGGGCCTTAGAAAGCATTACTAACAACAAAGCTAGTGGAGGTGATGGAATCCCAGCTGAGCTATACAAAGTCTTAAAATATAGTGCTGTTAAAGTGCTGCACTCAATTTGTCAGCAAATTTGAAAAACACAACAGTGGCCAAAGGATTGGAAAAGGTCACTATACATTCCAATCCCAAAGAAAGGCAATGTCAAGTAATGTTCAAACTATCGCACAATTGCACTCATTTCACATGCTAGCAAGGTCATGCTAAAGATCCTACAAGCTCGGCTTCAGCAGTACGTGGACAGAGAACTGCCAGAAGTACAAGCTGGGTTTCGAAGAGGTAGAGGAACTAGAAATCAAATTGCCAACAGTCACTGGATTATGGAGAAAACAAGAGAGTACCAGAAAAAGATCTACTTCTGCTTCATTGACTACACTAAAACTTTTGATTATGTGGATCACAACAAACTATGGCAAGTCCTACGCTCGGCTTTTGGAGCCAGTTTGGTGTCGTGGTTAAGTGCGCTGACTCTAATCTGGGAGGGCCGGGTTTGATTCACCCACTCCTCCACTCGCACCTGGCTGGATGACCTTGGGCAAGCCGTAGTTCTGATATGAGCTGTCCTTGAGAAAGAGCAGTTTCTGTCAGAGCTCTCTCAGCCCCACCTGCCTCACAGGGTGTCTGTTGTGGGGAGGGGAAGGGAAAGGAGTTTGTAAGCCGCTCTGAGACTCCTTTGGGTAGTGAAGGGTGAGGTATAAATCCAATCTCTTCTTCTTCTTCTTCTGTTTTATCTGTTCATAATAATAATAATAATAATAATAATAATAATAATAATAATAATAATAGTTGGTGCAGGCAGTAAAACGCCTTCATTAAGTAACATTGCTCGAGCAGCCGCTATGGCTGTTTGAGTACCACTGCGGTCGAGGTGAGCTCTCGACCTTTATCCCAGCTCCCGCCCACCCAGCGGTTCGAAAGCAATTAATTGCAAGTAGGTAAATGGGTACCCACCCTTAGTAGGGTGGGGGGCACCCTGCCTAATGTGGTGGTAGGCGGCGGCGACGAGACATCGGCTCCAGAAAGTCAGAGATGGCATGGCGAGACAGTGGCGAGACGGCGGTGGCGGCAGCGGGCTGCTACGACCGGCGGAACGATCCCTGGTGGTTAGGAGGGAAACATCCAAGCGACTGCCGTCGAGACGGGCACGCGATGACGTCGAGCACTGGCGCAGCGGAGCCGGAAGGATGTTGCTGGGGCCGGAAGGAGGCGCCCCGAAAAAAGAACTGTCGCCGGAACGCTGAATGGGAGCCCGCCGGAGACGATCGGAGTGCCGAGCCAAGAACAAAAAAACACACCAACCACCACAGGGGTGCTGGTAGGTAGTCCCACCCCTATAGACTCTGTGATCCTAGTTAGGGGAAAATTGTGTGACTAGCACCACTTGTAAGCCGCTCAGAGACCCCCTGAGAAAGAAAGTTCGAGCGAGATATAAAGTCTAAAGTTAAATAAATAAAATCATCATCATTATCATTATTATTCCCTGCCCTATCCCAGAAGTGGGCTCAGGGCAAATTACAGCATAAAATCCATAAAACAATAATATCAATAAAACAGTAGATGGCACAATAGACAATAACAACAAACCCCATGCCTCATATCAGTTGAATATAGGTATCCAGAAAACTCCACTGCCGAATAGTATCATCTAAAACAGCAAGGCACTAGCATAGTAGCAAGCACTTTCCTCTGGGAAGAAAAGTTCCATTTTGTTCCACATGACTGAACCTGGAGTAGGAAGATTCGGACACTTCCAGTTTGGAGGGGCTTGTTTAACAAGAACTGGTTGTCACTATAGCTTCCTGAAGGGTCCTGTATATTTGGTGCAGAATTGTGTAAGGTTTTGTAGGGTTTTTTTGTTGTTGTTGTTAGTTCTGCCAGGCTCTTGATATTCTTCAGGGAATTAAAATATGCTTAACTTTGATATGTTTGGGGTTTGTGGTTGGAATTTTACAGAAAGTGTCAGTATTTCCTCCGAAATGTTGAAGTTCACAGACACAGTACAGGTTTTCAGTACTTGGATAGCTATTTCCTTCCACAATATGTCAAGAAGGCCAGCATGGTTTTATGGTGCGCGATTTGGGAGTCTTCGTACTCTGCTGTGGATACAGTTCCAGTCAGTCGCCGAGCTGAATAATTGTGTGCCCAGTCTGTCTGTGACATTGAATAATTGTGTCTGCTCAGGATGTTGCAGACTCTGTCTCCAGCCTGCCCAGGTTCCACCTAATAAACCAAACCTGCATAGCATGTGACCCTTCCCCCCAGGCCTGAATACCTGGTGTTTTACAGTCTCCTGGTTTTGCTGTCCTCGGCAAAACTAATTAATGTTGGGGGCAAGGAGGTAGCAAGGGGGCTTCATTAGGTCTGGTATCTTTTAAGCTGGGCTAGCATGCTCTAAACTCTCTAAGCTGCCGGAAACTTTGAAACGGAAAGTTGGCTGTGGTATCCAGAAGTGCGAATCAGGAAGCGGCAGTCTTTTCAAGGGACATGGAATGTAACAGAGGAGGTTCCATCTCTGCAGAGAGTGAATGCAGCAGCAACTTGCTTCTAGAACTTTCTGTTTACCCGAACTTTTAGTTCTGCCGCCGCGAAAGGGGGGACTGTAACGATATGAGCTTATGTTTGTATTTCTGTATAGTGGTGATGCTGCTTATGTGTGTCTCTAGCATGAATACCTATGCATTGTGTATTCAGGGATTGCTGTATGTTGTGTGTTGCTTTGTTCTGCATCTCATGCTTGCCTAGAAATAGGCTGGCCTGGGCCTGCCGTTGCACATACGGACCATGTGCGTCCCTGGAATGTATCCCATGACTCTTTGGGATGGAGAAGACACCGCGCCATTGCACCCACTTGGAGAGCTATGGAAAATCCCCAGCGAACCCCGGCATTCTTGGAATGGAAAGAGCAAGTGACCCTACTCCCTTAATCTGGTTTGGAGATCTAAAGACAATAGCGTTTATGGCTTTGGAGCAGGAACCAGATCTGCAAATCAAGAGGTGTCCATGGGAACGGAAGATTCACACCTTGCCAAAAGGCACCTTTGATGTAGGAGTAGGATCTGCATATTGCCACCACCCCTTAGGAGAGCGTCATCCCCTCGTCATCCCCTCGTCACCCCCTCTTCATCCAGTAGTGATAGTTTAGAGGACGGGTTTGATAGTTTATGGCTGGATAGCACATGCCCCAAAAAGAGTTTATTTAAGGAGAAACTCTCCTTTGTCTCTCTGGTTAACCCACCTTCCCCATAGCAGTGCACTAAGGTGCTACAAGTGACTCTACTACTTAAGTTCTCCGGGAGTCGCGACCCAGAGAGCTCACACGTGGTTTGGCTGGTCCTACCTGTGTGCCTTGGAGTTCACAAGCTGCTGCATTTCGGCTGCCCAGCGTTCCAAGGAGGAGAATTCTTCCTCAGCTGGACCTCAGATGAGTATAGCCGTGCCCCATTGTGTCATCCCCATTTGATGCTTTTGTTATTTTCTATGCTGTAATTGTTCTGATGTACTATTGTAACTAAGGAGCTTGTATAACTGTGTGTGTGATTCCGATTTTGTATGACTGCAGAAACCTTTAGTAAAGACAACATCTATTCTTAATCCTAGTGTGTTGTCTCACTTCCTGGGCAATAGCGAGCGTCTCATTGGCCATCCGACCTCTGTATAGACTGGTATAGAACTTACGCACAGCCACAAACACCCAAACTTCCTTGGTAGATAACTTGGATTGGGTCTCCAGGAATTTCCTGGAGAAGTTGGCATAACAGTGGTATCCAGAAGTGCGAATCAGGAAGTGGCAGTCTTTTCAAGGGACATGGAATGTAACAGAGGAGGTTCCATCTCTGCAGAGAGTGAATGCAGCAGCAACTTGCTTCTAGAACTTTCTGTTTACCTGTGTCATCCTCTGAAAGTTCTGAAGTGGTTCGACATGTGGTAAATCAGGACACTCTTAAATACTAGGCTGGGGCACCATTGGTGCCAGCGCCGGAGGTTAGGAGTTTGGGAGTGTTCTCGGATACTTCCCTAACAATGGAGGCCCAAGTAGCAGCCACTGCAAAGTCAGCCTTCTATCACCTTTGGCTGATTAGGCAGTTAGTTCCCTTCCTCAAACGCAATGACTTGGTAACAGTGGTCCATTCAATGAGATTGGATTACTGTAATGCTCTCTACATGGGGCTGCCCTTGTCCCAAATCTGGAAGCTGCAGCTGGAGCAGAATGTGGGGGCCAGGCTGTTGTTGGGTCTCCCCATGCAGGAGAACGTTCAGCCTGCGCTAAAAGCACTGCACTGGCTGCCCATAGCATACCGAATTTGCTTTAAGGTGCTGTTTTTGGCCTTTAAAGCCCTTTATGGTCAGGGGCCTACATACCTGAGGGACCACCGTTCCCCGCATGTTCCCCAGAGAGCACTACGATCAGGGTCCCAAAATTGTTTGGCCCTTTTGGGCCCCAGAGAAGCCAGGCTGGCTTTGATGAGGGCCAGGACCTTCTCAGTGGTGGCTCCATACTGGTGGAATGAGCTCCCAGAAGACATCAGGGCCCTGAGGGTCCTTTTACAGTTTTGCAGGGCCTGTAAGATGGAGCTCTTCCACCAGGCCTTCGACTAGCGAGCCACACTTAACAAGCTGAGGCCCTGGCCCCAATAAAAATACCACCATTGACAGTCTGTACTCCGCTGATATGACTCAGACTGAGATGTCAGCCGACTGTACGCTGATGCTGATGCTACTAACCCCTCACCATCGCTATATGATTTGCACCAGCACTTATATTTTATGTAATTATCTGTTTTATCTGTTCAAAAAAATTCTATGTAAGCCACCCTGAGCCTGCTTCAGCAGAGAGAGCAGGATATAAATTAATTAAATAAGTAATAATAAAAAATAAACTAACCCCCTCACCCTCTCTCGACCTATGTGTAATGGTTGAGGAAACCTTATTTCAATGTATCTGAAGAAGTGGGCATGCACACAAAAACTTACACCCAGAATTAAACTTAAAGGTGCCACTGGATTCAAACTCTGTTCTATTGAAACCAAAGTGAGACCCCTTGTGTGAAGACAGGGTCTGTGGGATTGTTGTGTTAAAATTCACCCCTTCCAACTCTTTAAAAACAAAAGGCCTGGGGTAAACTGCCTGTTAATCTTTCGCAGGTTAAAAAATTGTCCATTTATTTGGGCCATTGTTTTCTTTAGCCATTTCCTAACGTGTTACTTCCCACACTATAATGGCTTTTTTTTTTCTTTAAAAGCTTTTCAGCAGAGGCAAAAGGTTAATAGGCACTTTTAAAGTCCACCGGCTGATGTACAACTTTCTAACTTAGAAATAGTGGGTTTTTTAAATCATTAATATTTCTCATCTGTCTTTTGTGGGGGGGGGAGTGATTGACCTTTTTCTAATTTGTTTGAGAATAGAGATAATTTCTAGCTAAGTATTAGTTTTTTTAAAAAAAATAAAAATCATAGAGAGAGAAAACTTTTTAAAAAAAATTTCAAAGGCAAGCTTAAAAAAAAAAAAAAAGCACGATGGGCTTCATTCTATATTATTTTGGTGATGTTTTTTTAGAAACACAAGATTATGACCATAGCAACTGTTCTGCATGATTGCCGACTTCATATTTTGTTCCTGTGCTAGATGATAGCTATGAGGTCAAACAATTATTAGTACATCTATTTATTATATTTAAAATACTCGAAGAAGAAGAAGAGAACATAAGGGGGAGATGAAGTGGAGAAAATGAAAAAAAAACCCTTTGCCAGTTGCCAAGCACATTACTGACAGAAAGTAACCTTTTCTTGACTCTACAAATTCATAGCAACTAGTGGAACCTCGCACAGTTAGATTCAGGTTGGTAGCAGTAGACATGGTTAAAGCACTAAAAGCACTGTTAGGCGTGCTGAAAGATGAGCAAGGAAATACACTAACTGAACAGGACAAAATAAAGAAAAGATGGGGACAATATGCTGAAGGAGAGATAAAGGGACGACAGATTCCTTCAAAAAAGAAACTTCAGGAGAACAAACCCCGGTTTTAGAAAGGGACGCTGGGGGGAAACAAGTCACCAGAGGTAGACTGAATAACAATAGAGCTATTCTAAGCTATAGAACCATCAAATTCTTAACAAGAGTCCTGACCTGGATAGCCCAGGCAAGCCTGATTTCATCAGATCTTGGAAGCTAAGCAGGGCCGACTCTGGCAAGTACTTGGATGGGAGACCTCCTTGGAATACCAGAGGCAGGAGGTGGGGGCAGTCACCTCTCTGAATATCCTCCAGGCCCCCAGTAGGGGTCAGTCCCCAGAGGTCAATATGACTTCCAGGTCCACACACAGTCAGTCACCAGAGGTCGCCATGATTACCATGTGCACACACGCGCACGTGCACACAGACATGCACATGCGCATATGAAAAATATAAAATCTTAACAACAATATGCCAAGTATGGAAAACAAAACAATGTCCCACAGTCTGGAAATTCTTGATTTACATTCCAGTCCCCAAAAAAGGAAGAAGCCAATAACTGCAGCATCTATCAGACCATTGCATTAATTTCTCACATGAGTACAGGGGTTGTTTCGTAGAAAAAGAGCTAGGGGGACCTGCAAGGCCAGCGGGAGTGCAAGGAAGCCCCGCGAAGGCCTTCCCTGGCCCCAGGCAGGCAGGGGTGGGAAGAGGCAGGGAGAAAGCAACTTACCCTCCCACTTCTTCTGCCTCCTCCTGGCTGAATGAGGGACGGAAGTGGGGTGGCCGGAAGCAGGGGGCGGGGCTTCATCATGTGCCCCCCTCCCATACCTCACCCGGGGGAACTGCGATCCCCCGCGATTCCCCCGAAATGACCTCTGCATGAGTAAAGCATACAACAAAGACTATTACCATATATGGAATGAGAAATGCCAGACGTTCAAGCCAGAAAAGGAAGAGGCACTAGAGGTCATATTGCAAATTTAGCATATGAGAGATTTTCAGGACAAAATCAGTTTATGTTTCATAGATTACAGCAAAGCTCTTGACTGTGTGGGCCATGAAAAGTTGGGGTTGATGTTAAAAGAAATAGGTGTGCCACAGCAGCTGATCGTTGTAATATACACCCCTGTACTCTAGACAAAAGTCTACTGTTGGGACACAGTATGGAGAATCAGAATGGTTTCCAATTGGCAAAGGATATATTTTATCTCCCTATCTGCTCAATCTATATGCAGAACATATCATAAGAACATATAAGACGCCAATGTTGGATCAGGCCAAAGACTCATCCAGACTAACACTTTGTCACACAGTGGCCAGAAATACCAGGTGCCATCAGGAGGTCCAGCAGTGGGGCCAGGACACTAGAAACCCTCCCACTGTTGCCCCTCCCAAGCACCAAGAATACAGAACATCACCTGCCCCAGAGTCCCTATCTATACCTTGTGGCTAATAGCCATTGATGGACCTCTGCTCCATATGTTTATCCAATTCCCTCTTGAAGCCATCCATGCTTGTAGCCACCACCACTTCCTGTGGCAGTGAATTAAGACACTGAACTGCAGGCTGTGGAAGGTCAGTAGTTCAGCAGTTCGAGACCCAGGTGCCGCATGACGGAGTGAGCTCCCGTCTCTGCCCCCAGCTCCTGCCAACCTAGCAGTTCGAAAGCAAGAAATTGCAAGTAGATAAAAAGGTACCACTTTGGTGGGAAGGTAACAGCGTTCCGTGCGCCTCGGTGTTTAGTCATGCCGGCCACATGACCACGGAAATGTTTTCGGACAGCGCTGGCTCTTCAGCTTTGAAACGGAGATGAGCACCTCAACCCTAGAGTCGGATTCGACTGGCTTTTGAGCAAGGGAACCTTTACATTTACCTTTGTATAGGTATTTTGAAGATAGTTTGGGTGTGCCTGTTTTCTCTGTGTCTCAAACGTTTTGGATGCTGTTCCTGTCAAACACAGTGAAAAGTGAAAAAGCCTTACTATTCCATGTTACAGGCCTGCATCAGTCAAACAAGAAACGTGTTTTTGTGCCCTGACCTGGATAGCCCAGGCAAGCCCGATCTCATAAGATCTTGGAAGCTAAGCAGGGTCGACTGTGGTTAGTATATGGATGGGAGACTTCTGTGGAATACCAAGTTGGGAAGACAGAGGCAAGCTTTCTTCAGCCACCTCTCTGGATATTCTCCAGGCCCCCAGTAGCGGTCAATCACCAGAGGCCAATGTGACTTCCAAGTAAATCAACACAGGTCCTTTCCGCACTTGGATCTTATCCCTGGTTTTATCAGAGTTCAACTCGCGACACAATACCTTGCATTTATCCCTGGTTATAACAGCATCCGTTTCTCCCGGGACAAGTGTGGAACTGGGAAGTGGACAAGTGGAAACAAAAAATACCCTGAGATAATTACAGGGTGAACTCATGTGTAGTGTAGAATGTAAGTTCAGAGACAGGATTGATGAACCAGAATTTAAGGTCTAGTGTGGAAAGGACCACACACAAATACTAAATAAAAGAAAAGAAATGGAAACCTCCTTTGTAACCTTTTATTCTTTCTCAGGCCCTAGCTCTCCAGTACCTCTGCTACTACAATGCCGAGAGGAATGGAGAAAAGGAAAGCAAAGGAAGTAAACAGTGTGCTAGAATGGACTCTTTGGATGAAGTCCCAGTGAAACATCACAGCACACCACTTGACTGATTTCCTTCTTGCAGGACAAACAGGTTGCTACAATGTGCCCAGTTCACTCAGTTATTCACAATCGTGTCCACGGAGCTGGGGATTCTGCTAGCAACAGATTATCCAGCCGATAGGCAAGTATTTTGGGGAATGAATGGATTCATTTTTTTTTCACTTTTGGAAGACAAGACTGTGACACTAAAGGGGCTGATCACAACATGAAAGACTCCTCAGAATTACACTTGGGTTACTGGCTGGGCACTTGAACTTCACAAGAACTGTTTTGTCACCTGCTTGAAAAGCATCTGTTAAGCATTTTTTTAATCATTAACTTTTTATTGACTTTTTACACAGAAAAAAATGTATAAAACATTTCAAAATTCACAAGAGGATAAAATGGTTTACAATCAAAACAAGGGGTAATGATATAACTTTGTGAACTACGGGATATTAAAAGTGTTGCATATAAAAAGGTACAACACCCTAACGTATCGAGAAAAATTCAGCATGCGAAAACAGTATCAGAATAAGTTAACAGTAATACACTCCAGAATGATGCTACACAACCAGCCTCCTTCAGGAATACAGAATAGTAGAGAACATGAAGTTTAAGTGTAAAGTAGTTTAAAGTATATTTGTTTGTGTGGTTGAATATCATTCTCGGTTAGTACTTCAAAGAATGGGAACCATTGCGCATGGAAGCTGGATTTTCTAGGAAATTGTTCAGCTTGTCACAAATCGTCTGTAATCCATATATCTAATAGCCAAGGCACCCCCCACATGTGGATATCTAAATCCGCACACTGGGGGCACCGGGGGGGGGGCAGGGAGATTTTCCTGCACATTTGGGGCAATCCCCAGATGTGCAGAAAAATCTAAAAACTGTAAAGAACTATAGGGGGGATACTTAAATCCCCCCCAAACGTAAAGGAGTGTTCCCTGCGCATGTGCAGGGAATGCTCTGAGAAGGCTTTGCCGCCGCTGCCATAGGAGACAAGGGGAGCAGGAGAAGGCTTGGTGGGCCGGCCTCACTGCTGCCGCTGCTGGGGAAGGAAGCTTCATAAGCCAGCCTTGCCACCGCCACCTCTGCCACCCCCAGGGAGGGAGAAAGCTTGGCGGGCCGGCCTCACAGCCACCGCTGCTGGGGAGGGAGGGGGGAAGGAGAAGGCTGGGTTCACCTGCTGCTGTGTCTCCTGCTTCTGCAGGCTGGGATCTGTTGGGAATACTCCCCCCCTTGAGTATCGTGGGCTCCGCCCCTTGTTTTGACGAATATGAAAACATCCCAGACCTTTGTGAACCAAAAGTCGATCGTGGGGGTCAGGTGGGATTTCCATCTTGAAGCAATACAGGAACGTGCTGCTATGATTAGACTGGATATAAGTTCTCTTCTGATGAGTGGAATGGGAAGATCCTGTTGTTAAGCATTTATGGCAAGCAGCATCAGGTGTCAAGGCTCAGCTGCATACAGTTAAAGTGGTGCCATTAAGGCTGACCTGCATTTGCAGGGGCAGGGGGATCATTGCCGGCCCAAATACGGTGCCATTCTGGAGATAAGAGTTTACTATTAGAAGGTAAACATAAAGGTTCCCTTGCTCGAAAGCCAGTTGAATCTGACTCTAGGGTTGCGGTGCTCATCTCCGTTTCAAAGCCGAAGAGCCAGCACTGTCCGAAGACGTTTCCGTGGTCATGTGGCTGGCATGACTAAACACCAAGGCGCACGGAACGCCGTTACCTTCCCACTGAAGTGGTACCTATTTATCTACTTGCAAATTCTTGCTTTCGAACTGCTAGGTTGGCAGGAGCTGGAACTAGAGATGGGAGTTCACTCCATCATGCGGCACCCGGGTCTCAAACTGCTGAACTACCGACCTTCCACAGCCTGCAGTTCAGTGTCTTAACCACTTGAGCCACCGCAGCTCCTACTATTAGAAGACAAACTCCAAATGAATCCCAATGCAGCTGATGATCAGGAGTCAGAGTGTATTTTAGCGGTAGACGCCGCACCACCCCTGACCTGCAGAAGGGGATTAAGTGAGAATTTTCAGGGACCTGAACTGTTTTGGATCCCCCCCCCCCCAGTGTAGGAGCAGTGCATAGGGCTGCCAGCCCCCAGGTGGTGGCAGGAGCTCTCCTGCTATCACAACTGATCTCCAGGCGACAGAGATCAGTTGACCTGGAGAAAATGGCTGCTTTCAAGGGTGGACTCTATGACTTTATATTCCATTGAAGCCCCTCCCCTCCCCAAACCCCACCCTCCTCAGGCTCCACCCAGGTATTTCCCAATCAAGAGCTGGCAACACCAGTACTAGTGCTCCTTTGGCTGTTGGAAGAAAGGGGAAGCTCACCCGTTGTTCATTCCAGATAATTTATGGGAAATGAGGTTGTGGCCTTTCATTGTTCCCAATCACATGTGGGCCCTTGTATGCCAGTCAATCACAACCTTTATTGGCATAGATTTGAAAAGAAAGCAACGGCAACACAGGAACCATAGACTTTAAATATACAAAGACAGTCAACCCGCCAGAGCTTTAAGTTTATATTCTCGAACCCATGTTTGGAGACAAATCAAAGATGTTTAGTGACAAGAGCTTGGATTCCAACAATCAAGTTTTGGCTACGTATACACTTTAGGAGTAGTCCTCAGAGGTCATTTTGGGGGGGATTGCGGGGGATCACAGTTCCCCCGGGTGAGGTACGGGGGGCGGGGCACATGATGAAGCCCCGCCTCCGGCCTTGCAGGTCCACCGCCAGGCCCCTCATGGGGCTCGGCAGTGGAGCTGCAAGGCCGCTGGCGACCGGGACCGTTGGGGGCGGGGTGTGTGGCCTTATGACACACTTCTGGTGATGTCAGGGGGTGTGGCCTTATGACACACTTCCGGTGATGTCAGGGGGTGTGGCATATGCTAATGAGTTATGCTAATGAGTTCCCCTAGGTCTTTTTCTACGAAACGACCCCTGGTAATCCTTATTGCACACATGCTCTCTGAAGCACAAACATCTGCATGGATGACCTTTATGGGGGGGGGGAATCTGTAATTGGGCTTAATTTTGATGACAGTGTACCTTCCAGAGAGGAGTGAATTTGTTCTGATTAAGCAAAGACTTGTTGATATTAAAATGCAGGAACGTAGAAGTCTTGCTTCTGGTAAATGCTCGCCTCTGAGTTGGGGGATGCCCTCAAACAGTTCTCTGCCTGAATATTTTGCTTGTCTGACAACCCTGATCTGCAGGGAGCATTCATGTTAGCTTGTTTTAATGTTCTCCCTTCTGCTGTATAGTATGGGAGGTTTAAGAAAATCCCATACTCTTCTAGGATTTTGTGCCTGTGGCTCGGAGGAGATTAAAAGTATTGAACATGTTCCTTTTGCTGTGATATTTGTGCTGTTCTTCTAGGACCTCTTTATCAAAGCCAAGTAGGGCAATCTGACGACTATAAAATTGTTTCATTATTATCTTCCCATAATTCTGAAACCACTGAATCTGTAGCTAAATTTCTCTGTTGTGCCTCTAAGAGGAGAAAATTGTTTCAGATGCAGGGGTAAAGGATGTATCCTTGTCTCCCTACTGGTGGTGTTTGTTCTGTTGATATGCCAATAAAGGTTCTGATTGATTGATTGATATTCTCAAACCCTCATAGCAATAGAGAGAAACCGGACCTTGTATGCAAAGTAAAAGAGACAAAAAAAACAGGACGTAGGGGTTCCAAACAATACAAAATAATCTCAGTCTGAGTGTACTGATGAACTCATTCTGCACTGGATCAAGATATGGACCACAGCTCTTTGTCCTTATGATGCTGAGGACATTTACAAAACACAAATTTAATTAGTGGCTCTAGGAAGACACAGGCTATTATGCACACACACCTTAGTGCAGAGAATCCAAGCAGTCAAGCTTTTAAGCTTGACTTCAGATCCTGTGCCCGCTGTACACACCATTCTTTTTTGTCTGGTGTATTTATCCTACATCTACAACCAAAAAGGCTTGACCGCTCAGATTCTCTGCAGTCAGCTGTGCATGCAGCCCAGCCAGGCTTGCTATGCCTGTGGGGAGCTGACGGCTCCCTGCATGTGCAGCTCTGTGCTGGCTTCTCCCACTGCTCAGTTTAAACCGGGAGGCAAGAGAGGGAAGCCCAGCCAGGAGTATTTTTTTCCAGCGATCTGAGACGAACACTAGACTCATACTGCTTGTAAAAAAATATGTAGTTGTCAAATGACGAGGGACACACCCAATGCTCCCTCTAAGCTGTGGAGTCTTGTGAGCAAAAATTCTGCTTCATGAGCTACTGGCGTGAAAGTTGTGAGCCAGCAATTTGGCTGCTGCGTAAATTAGTTTGTTCCGGAGCCATCCTTCCTGAGACAAGAATGTGTGAGCTGGAGGCTAAAAAAACTGTGAGCTAGCTCACACTAATTCAGCTTAGAGGAAACACTGGACACACCAATGCATGGTGGAAGGTACAGAGTGGGTAGAGCAGCCTGGGTGTGGGCATGGGAGTGGTCTATGAGGAGCAGGAAAGGGAGGGATCCGGGCGGATCTGTATGCTTTCAAATTACCTTCAGCTTGGACATGAAGCATGGGAAAAACCGGCACAAAAACACTCTCAGAATAACCAAGGAAACAGTAAACAGAAAGCAAACTGAGCACTGAAGGGAGGGAAAACAATGCAGAATGGGGGGGGGGAAGAAAACCCAATGGACATGCACGGTGAAAGGGAGGCAAAATATCCATGCATAATAGGCCACAGTTCTTAAGGGCTTGGATTATGTACTACTTTTTGAACATAATGAGGCAGTCAGGTAAGGTAATAAGTTCAGCCAGCTAAGTGTAGTGGTTACAGGGGTAACAAAAAGGAAGGGAAGGGGGAAGGGGGAAAAGGGGGGGGGAAGGAAACTCAACCCAAAAAGTTGCTATGGATCCACAAGGGTTAAGCTGACTCAAATATTATAAAAATGCAAAATTTATTCAGGTGTATACATTTTAAAACGTAGACTCATTAAAAATATACCATTCAGACATAAAATAAACTTCTCAACATTCATACATAGATGGGTTAGTGCTGTGCAACTGAACCAAACGCGTTTCGGCCCCTCAAAGGGCCTTCCTCAGTGGTCACAATTCCAATTACAAATTTGACATACATTCAAAAAAATTTTTTACATAAGATGTACATATACAGGAGAAGGCCAGATGTTGTTTCCTAAGTACTGATTGCAAACAGAAAAAGAGGGAAAAGGGAAGCAAAGAAAATTTCATTATAGTTTCCCTTATGTACATTATTGTTAATTGACAAATACTATATACTAAAAATAAAAATTACCTTCTGTATTGTGTGTTATTATTCTATAAAATGGGCCTCCAGTTTAGCCAAATAAAGTCCACCAATAATTCTAAATAT
>NW_015166479.1:15377-31834 GCF_001447785.1 Gekko japonicus | reverse complement strand
GAGGGAAGTTATGGCAACCGTATTGCTGTCTGATCTTAGGCCAGTCACACACTGTCATCCTAACCTCCCTCACAGGGTTGTTGTGAGGACAAAATGGCAGAGAAGAGAACAATATAAACCACTGGGGGTCCCCACTTGAGGTGCATGAAGTTTTAAAAAATAATCTAAAACCTGAAAAATAATGGTCTTAAATCCCTCCAGATCAGTGACATTTTTGTTTCTTAAAATGTGCTTTCCCCCTTCCTTACAGGTGCCCGCCGTTCAGTCGTCAGCACACCTTTTGGTCCCCCGTGAAATCCACCGCCACCCGAGAGCGGTGTCTGTCCTTCCAAATCTACAAGTCCACTTTGTTAAATGGAGCATACTGTGCCTTCAATTTCAGTTCCAAATGGCCTATCCAAGCCTTAAAGCTGCATTGAAGTGCTTTGTACTTCTCGATAATTTATAGTGAAAGTTCCTGGATGCCTTTAGACATGCTGTTTCCATGGGTTCATTTTAAGGTAAAGCCTCATCAGTGTGAGTAATTCTAGGTTTGTTAGCTGAGAGCTAAACTGAACATAATTCATCTCTCTCTCTCTTTTTTTATTGTACTATGTGTTTTTATCCTCCTCCTCCAAAAGCATTAACTGCAGTTCCAGGTATTTCAATTCAATTCAACGGAGAACTGTGTGCTGTTGTTTGGAGAGTGCTGTGTTTTCTCTTCCTGCTTCCTTAAGCCTCCCGGGTCACCTTAGCGAAAGGAAACACGAGGCAAACAGTTTGGATAAGAGCAGCAATTTCCCTAATTAAAAAAAAAAATAGCAGGAGTTATTGTTTCCGCCTGCCATAGCGGCATGAAATGAACTGGAAAGCATTAATTCTTTTCCAAATTGGCTTTCTAAGGCCCGGCTGCTTTGTTGCATTAGAGGATACATCATCGTATTCATAGCCGACACATGGCACCATTTATACTGGGGCTTTTTATGGAGGCTATACATTAAAAAAAAAAATAGCAGGAGTTATTGTTTCCGCCTGCCATAGCGGCATGAAATGAACTGGAAAGCATTAATTCTTTTCCAAATTGGCTTTCTAAGGCCCGGCTGCTTTGTTGCATTAGAGGATACATCATCGTATTCATAGCCGACACATGGCACCATTTATACTGGGGCTTTTTATGGAGGCTATACATTACTCACTGCCTTTGCTAAATAATTGATGCTCGAGACGTCGATTTGCCGAGCAATTTCATTCAGCAGCAGTTTTAATTCTAAATTTTGCAAAAAACAAAAAACCAAAAAACAGAACACCATCCTCCCCCCAAACCCTCACCAACAGAAAAAAAACATCAGTTTGGATCCCTATATAGGGAATAATCCCCAGTGTTTCTCTACAAATGCTTGTGCAAGAGTCCATGGCATACCAGAACCTGCAAATTCTATCAGCATTTGCATGCTTCCAGTTGAACAAGCAGTCAAAGAGCAAAGATTAGTTCCACTTTTCTTACCTGGCACTGTAGCATGAAGTGTGAAGCAGGCCTTCCACGCATGGGGAACACATCTTACATTAAGAAGGGATCCGACCCTTTCATTATGGATTGCATAATTAGTGACAACTTCAGTTATTCAGATCACTGGAAGAGCCTCTGCTTTGCATGCAGAAGGTCCCAGGTTCAGTTCTGGCACTGCCAGTTAAAAAGGACCAGGCAGAAGGTGATGTGAAAGACCTCTGTCTGAGACCCTGGAGGTCTGCTGCCAGTCGGTGAAGACAATACCGACCTTGATGGACCAAGGGTCTGATTTAATATATGGCAGCTTTATGTGTGTTCATTTTTGATGATGAGCCACGGTGGCTCAGAGGTTGCGACGCTGAGCTGCAGACTGGGAGGTCTGTAGTTCAGCAGTTTGAGACCCTAGTGCCGCATGATGGAGTGAGCTCCTGTCTCTGGCCCCAGCTCCTGCCAACCTAGCAGTTCAAAAACAAGAAATTGCAATTTGGTGGGAAGGTGACAGCGTTCTGTGCACCTTGGCATTTAGTCATCTCGGCCACATGACCATGGAAACATCTTCAGACAGCGCTGGCTCTTCGGCTTGGAAATGGAGACAAGCACCGCACCCTAGAGTCAGATTCGACTGGCTTTCAAGCAAGGGGAACCTTTACCTTTACCTAATAATCCAGAAGGAGTTATGAACAATTCAGATTTCTCTCATTATTGGTTTTCTTACGAACAAGCCAAGACAGGTACAGACGGACAATATTGTTTTTAGTTTTAACCTACTGACTTGACTGTTAAAAAGCAACATCCCGACACATCCTCTGAAAGCTGCTTTTCAATGCCCACTTATCAATTTGTGTGACATTCTACAGCAGCCCCCCCCCCCCCAAAAAATATTGAGCCTAGAGCCACATTTGGAATTTTGAAAAAAAGGTGCCACCACAAAACAGCTGCAACAGGAGGAAGGGCCAAACATAACATGGCTGTCATGGGGGGGGGGCCAATCCCAATTGCACAATGACTGCCAAGCTACTAGGGCCCATTACAAAATGTGAGTAGACTCCACAAAATGGTGGGAAGTTTTAAGCCTGGAGATGCCCCAAAATTACAATGAATCTCTAGGCTACAGAGATCAGTATTCCCTGGAGTTAATGTCTGCTTCCGCAGGTGTAATCTATGGTACTATAACCAGCTGAGGTCCCTCCTTTTCCCAAAGGCCACCCTCCCAGGGCTCCACCCCCATATCTCCACGAATTTCCCATCCCAGAGTTGGCAAACCAAGACTGTATGCGAGTGCTGAGGAACACTTTGGTGGGATCTGTTAAGTCGGCTACTTAACAAAGAGTCAGGGAGTGATTTCAGCAAAAGATCAGCTTCATTCAGCAACTCGTAACTCAACTCCAAACAGATCAACATGAATAGCCAGAACAGCTTTTGCATTGAAGCGGTTCCGCTTTTAAACTCTCCCGGCTAATGTAGCCACGCCTACTATACAAATACCAACCTATGAGGTAGCAGGGATAAAGTCCAATCGCAATAGTTCCCGCTCTTGGAACTGGCTGTTGGTGATTGGTTGGCTCTTCTTGGGCTACCAATTACAATTGAAGGATTAGGATCCTAGCCCAGGATGAAAGCTTCACATGGTGATTCAATGAGTGAGTTCACATACAGACATTGTCATATGGAATACACCACAGGATCCATAGTAAGGATCACTGATCTAGGGATTCAATGTCATTGGAAGGATTTAGTGGAGGGGAGTGTCATGGTACGTCAGTCCTTAGCTCTCTCGCTGGAATCCAACCAGAAGTCAGACCAGAAGAACATTTCAACCGTGAAACTTGTGTTACCACAAAATTTCACCCTCACGTAGTCTCCCCCTCTCCCCAATGTTACCACATAGTTAAATCTACCTCATGTTCTTATGCCATTACATTTAATATTCTTCCTCATCTTCCAGTCAGAGTTGCAGAGAGAGAAAAATAGGGAGATGCTTAGCTTAATTATGCCCAGAAACATGAATTTCACCTTGTGCAGATGAAAAGAGAACTCGTCACGGTTTCGGGGACCAGTGTCATTTTTTTCCTGATAAAGCACTATGAAGCAGCCAAAATTGTTTCAATCTTGCCTGGGTATTTCCCTTCCCCTTCCTCCTGTCATTCTATTACATTTGTCACAACATTGTGTGATTCCTACCAAGGTGGGGATGGGAAAACATGGACTGACAAAATAGAGGGGGTGGAAATGGGGGCAGATTTCTGAGATGGCAAATAAAAGTCTCTGTCAATTCGCATAAACAAGTCTTTAAACCCAGCTACTTCTCACATGCTCTTTTCTTTTTTTCTTTCTTTCTTTTTTTCGAATGGCAAATCATATTAATATTGTTCCAGTGAGGCTTCTGCAATTCTGATTTATATGAAAGGAGACAGGGAACAATCTTTTTCAATAGCATTAGTTTTGACATGCACTTATCTGCATGGAAAGCCTTAATAAATCTTGAGTTTATGGCTCTTCCTATCAAGCATTGTTTCCTGAAGCAGAGTAAATAACACAAAGGGGCTCCAATAGATCGACGGCCCACATAGGACGTTAACCTTTAAGATGGAGTGCGGGGGGGAAATATGGACATTTGGCATGGAAAATTCCCTGCAGATAAAAGATGCCAGTTTTGGCAAATGAATCCAAATGTTCAACAGATGGTAAACTGAATAGGATACAGCTGGACTTGTAGTAGTTGTCTGGGAGAGGGGGGGATGCAGAGGCAGAAAGGCAAAAGAGATACGTTAACACAGTTATCTTGAAAGAATGGTCAAACAAGGTCACCCTAAATCATATCAATCAGGAAGGTAACAGTACTCATATTTTAGTTTTTTATTGAGTATATCTATCAGTCCACGAACAAACATTCATTATCCATCTTATTGATATACTCATTTTCCATTTTTAACAATCACAATAACCAAACAAAATAAAGAGAAATTCACCTGACATTACTATTCCAACAACCTAAAATTTTTACTCTCATTTAATCCCTCTTCTTTTCATATGCCCCTATCTTACCCGTTTATAATTCCCGTCCAACTTCCCCATAAAGGTAAAGGTTCCCTTGCTCGAAAGCCAGTCGAATCCGACTCTAGGGTCGCGGTGCTCATCTCCGTTTCAAAGCCGCTGTCCGAAGACATTTCCGTGGTCATGTGGCCGGCATGACTAAACACCAAGGCACATGGAACGCTGTTATCTTCCCACTGAAATGGTACCTATTTATCTACTTGGAATTTCTTGCTTTTGAACTGCTAGTTTGGCAGGAGCTGGAACTAGAGACGGGAGCTCACTCCATCATGCAGCACACTCGAGTCTCGAACTGCTGAACTACCGACCTTCCACGGCCTGCAGTTCAGCGTCTTAACCACTTGAGCCACCGCAGCTCTACAGCTCATTTCTACCTCAATTTCTACTATTTTGCTCCATCTTCTTGTGTTCCTGAAAAGAAAAGCTGAAAGGGTAATAGTACTCCATTGGCCACCTAATTTTGCTTCTCAAGTTATGGAATCACCTTTGGAGGCCATCCCTGACTTTCTAACACAAGGCATTTCTTTTGTTTCATTTTCTTTTTCAGAGCAGGAGACTCCTCTGCAGCGATATGACTCAAAATCATATTTGCATGAATATGCATTTTATATTCCAACAGGCACGCAAAACTCCAGATAGAAAACATATACCAGCGCATCAAGTTGTTTGCCCTTTGAAGCTGGTGCATGTAAAATTAGATTTATCTGCATTTTCAATCCACTCGTGGTTTTAAATGTGTCAACAAGGAATATCGACTTGACGTTTTAAATGGGACTGCAGAACTGGGAGAAGAAGAAGAAGAGATTGGATTTATACCCTGCCCTTCACTACCCGAAGGAGTCTCAGAGCGGCTTACAATCTCCTTTCCCTTCCCTTCCCCTCCCCGCAGCAGACACCCTGAGAGGTAGGTGGGGCTGAGAAAGCTCTCTGGAGAACTGCTCATGAGAGAACAGCTCTGAAAGGACTTGTCACTGACCCAAGGTCACACCAGCAGCTGCATGTGGTAGAGTGGGGAAGATTAGAAAGACTTCTGCCTGAGACCCTAGAGAGCTGCTGCCAGTCTGAATTGACAATACTGACGTTGATGGACCAAGGGCCTGATTCAGTATAAGGCAGCTCCATGTGTTCAGGTGCTGTTGGATAAAAAATGTATGGCAATGACCTCCTTTTGTGACTTTCTTACTCCTCCCCCCACCAGCATTCTTCAGGACAGAGATGTCAACTAGATCACATCTAGTAGCCATGGATAGGTCTGCCCACTATGACTTTAAGGATGGGCGTGAACCAGCTCACAAACAAAAGTGTGTCATGGTTTTTGGCCAGTTTGTGATTCGTGAAGTCATGTTCATAAACTGAAAAGCCGCCATGAACTTCCATGACTTTTGATGCAGTCTGTAGCAGTTTGTGGTGGCTCCTGAAGAGCAAAAGCAGGGGTATGTATGGCTCCAAACCATTAAACCCCTGCTTTCTGTTCTTCATGAAAAACAGCTAAGCAATGGGGCAGTTTGGTTTAAATGGTTTGGAGCCATTTAAACCCCTGCTTTCTGCTCCCTGTTGCTTTTTACGAAGAGCAGAAAGCAGAGGTTTAAAGTTTAAATAGTTCGCAAACCAATACGAACCGGTTCGGTTCACAATACACACGGGCCTGCACATACACATATATCTAAAACCTTTACATACATATATAATTCACTTTTGGGGCTGCATCTGCAAAGGAGCTGTGGTGAAACAGTCCTGCTTTGACCTGCAGGCCCTGTTCCATGCTGCCCTCCTGGGTTTTCCCAACACTTGGAGGGGCTTCTCTCTCTCTTTCTCTTTCACTCTCTGTTCAACAGGTGCCACCACCTGACCTTTGTAAGAAATTGCCTGCTGGGAGGGTCAGGACTCTCAGCTTCCCTTCCAAGTTCTGAGGCCTTGCCTCTGTGTCTCCCAATACCCAGAGTCTGTTTACCATCGGGACAGCTTGCTGCTTTGTGCACCACTAGGGGAGTAGCCACTTGCCAACCGACTGCCCTCCCCTTCCTCCTGGTGCTCCTTTTAAAATAGGATGTCCAAGATGGTGGAGGTGTATGTGGCACAGAGAACCACTACCAGGATCAAAAGTTATAAAGTGTTTATTTTAAAAAGGAAGTATTACAAGCATATTTTTAGCACAGCACCAGATTGAGCAAGGGATTCAAAAGAAAAGGATAAAACACAATCCCTCTGTCCCTTCCTCTATACATGACCTATCAGTTATTAAGAATAAAACAGTCTCCTTAGCTTCGAAAATTATAGATTTTTACAGGAGTCCGATTACCTTCAAGCCTCCTTCAGGTGTGCAGGGCAGCACATAGCAATGGCCACCTCCTCCAGACCTCAGTTAAGATTTCTGTCTGCTTTGATGGAATCAGTACCAGAGACCCCCTTCTTCCTTGCTCCCAGGAGGTTTATAATCTCTCTTTCTCCACCCACTGACCAGCTCATCAAGCTGGGTCAAAGAAGCTTTACTTGAAGTCTCCAGGAGTTTCTTCCTGAAGTGCTTCTTGTACTTGATACCTCCAAATCTCTGTTCCCTGCTGGGGAGTGGGTGGGCTGGGCCATCCTATTGCGCCTATCTAGACGTACTAGCATTTCTAAAAAGGTGGCCAAGGTGAATTGACTCCCCCATTCTTGCCTTGTCTTGGCCCAGAGAGAGAGAAAAAAAAACATTTTAAAACTTGAAGAGAAAATTGCATTTTTTCACAGGAGCTAAGCCGATTACATGGAAATAAAAATCTTAAGGAACAATCCTAAAACGAATCACACTGTTCTTTATCAATTGAAGTCAGTGGGTTTAGAAGGGTATAACACTGCTTAGGATTGCACTGCAAAAGGGCGATCCTAAGCAGAAGTAAATCCTACTCAGACGTAAGTCCCATTTTATTCAATGAGCCCTACTTCCAGGAAAGGACTACAGCCTCAGTGTTTGTTCACCCAGTATGCACACAGTTTGGTCTATGCTGACCGACGAGATTTAAATGTTTTCTAAATTATAACGGGAGAATGAAGATGTCATTACGATATTGAATCTTTTCTAGAAACTGGGGAGAAAATTGACTGCCTTTATTTGTTAAGGGAAATTGCTTATTGAAGCTGTTAAAAATTTGAGTTGCTGGGGAAAAAAATAATCATGCTGCAATGCTCTCTTCAGGGTTACACCTAGCAGGCAAGGACAGGATCAGGATTTAATAAGTTACGGTGCCGGCGCAAGAAGTAATACTACTGCAATTGTAGCTAAACTGTTGAAACATGAAGTACAAGGCCAGAAGTGGAAGGATTGTGGGTAGGGTTTCCAGTTGTAGCAGATAACCTGATAGGAGCCGGGGGGGGGGGAGTATAATTTATTTAGTGTCACACCATTTCATGATGTCACTTCAGCACAAAACCACAAGTGATGTCATTGCATCAGGGAGATGTTCTTGGATTCACCCCATACCCTACAGTGGAATCAGACTTTTGGGTGAAACCTAGAGCACTGAACCCACACAATGATGTCACTTCTTCATCTTTAATGATTTTTTTCCTAATTTTACAAACACAAAAATATACAACACACTACTGCAGTTACAGATATAAGACAGACAATCGTCTTACACGAGCATAAACATGGGCAACATGATGTCACTTCAGGGGTTGGACTTTAGCCATAATGTATAATCCATTCATTTACTTCACTTCTGGTTATGCACGGGAACTGAGGTCGCAAGGCCAAGAGCACCCCAGTTTCCCCGCCGGCTTTTCAAGCATTGATGGGGAATGAGGACCCCGGACCAGGAGATCTCCCACTGTAGAGATCTCCCATCTTCCCTCCAATCTTGGGGTATGCTGAGATCTCCAGGAGATCTCCTACCTTCCCTCCAATCTTGGGGTATGCTGAGAAGGAACAGAGATTGGTCAGGATAGTTTTGATTCTATGCTGCCCCGGGGAAAAATGCTGAAGAAGTGAGCAGTGACTCACAAAAGCTCATACCCTACCACAAATATTGTTGGTCTTCAAGGTGCTACTGAACTCTTCCTCTTTCCATAGCCAAGAAAAGCTAGCTGTGACTAATTGCATTCCCCTTGGATTCAGTAGGATAGTTTTGATTCTATGCTGCCCCGGGGGAAAATGCTGAAGAAGTGAGCAGCGACTCACAAAAGCTCATACCCTACCACAAATATTGTTGGTCTTCAAGGTGCTACTGGACTCTTCCTCTTTCCAATGCCTCTCCATAGTTTCAGTAGCCACTGTGACTAATTACATTCCCCTTGGATTCAGCTGAACAAGCCTTCCAACATGGTGCCCATAGGTGTCACAGTGCCTGGTGATGCCTTTCCTGATGCCGGCCTCATGTTTTTAGAAAATGGCTGGGGTCAGGTGGGATTTTTGCCCAGCAAGTCTTCAGATTGGCCGGTGCAGATTTATGAGACATTGCTTTGGCAGCTGCCACCACAGCACATTCACTGAGGATTATCTGGGGCAGCCATTTCATGGCTTTCTCCACTTCCGGTGGCAGCCATTTTGTGGCTGCATCCACCCCACTGTGTCAGAATTTCAACTGTGTCTGCAGGCTCAAAAAAGGTCGGGGACCCCTGTAGTAGAGGGTCAAAAATGTCTGAGTGGGGGAGGCGGCTTTGAAGGAAGAGGCCCTGTTTGGTTTCTGTTTTTAAAGCAAGGACACTGCTCGCTTACTGCACAGACACAGAAGGAGAGGTTGCCAAGCCAAGAGAAATAAGCTAGACTGTGTCTGCACCCAAGCCAAGAAGGTATGAATGTGACTTTCTTGCCTTGGATCAGTGACATACCTAGCCTCTCTGGTGCCTGGGGCAGATAATTTTTAACATCCCCCTCCTCTATTTTTTTTCTCTGCTAAGTCACAGCTGACCTATGGCAACCCCGTACACTTTTCAAGGCAAGAGATGTTTGGAGGTGGTTTGCCATTGCTTGCCTCTGTGTTGGCCCTTCTTAGCTCCTGAGATCTGACGAGATCAGGCTGGCAATCAATTGTTGTTAAGGAAGTTTGCTTCAGTCTTGGAGAAAGGGAAGTGTAGCCAAACGTAGAGCTTTTTTTTGCAGTGCTCAGAATTTCCTGCACCCCTAATGGCTGAAGCCAGAACTGCATTTTAAAAATAAAAGCAAAGATGGTCCTTCAGCTGGATGCAGCATGAGGCAGGCTTCAAGGGCCCTCTTGAAGGGCCTTCCTCAAGCTGCGCCTGGGGCAGACCGCCACCCTGCCCCCTTGGTATGCCACCCTCTTGGATGAGCTCAGCTTTTTGGTAGGGTAAATTCTGGCCCATCTGCATCTAGCATTTGCTCCGTTGTTTTACCAATCCCACAGTAGAACAGAAAAAGATGTGGCTCAAAACCACATTCAGATACCCCGGGCCATGCCGTACTGTCTGCAGAGTCACCCCTGAACGGCCATAAAATGGACATAAATCTATGCAGACAGTTCCATAAAACCGAGAGACCAAACAAAGTGAAAGCGGCATGCAGTCTGGACACTGCCATAAAATCTGACAAAGTGAAAGTGGCATGCAATGCAGAGGGGAATTTCTGTTCCAACATGGGTTTGCTAAAACAGTGGAGCAAATGCTAGATGCAGACTGGGCGTCTGTATATAAATTCTACAGGGCTCAGTCAGGAGCAGAACTTGCACGAAGATTGATTCAGGTGGGCAAGGGTGCATGCGCACGAGAGCTTACACCCAGTATTAAACTGTGTTGGTCTTAAAAGTGCCACTGGACTCAAACTTTGTTCTATTGCAAGGAGACATCAAAACCCTCCAGCATGCAGAGCAATAAACAAATGTTTCCTGTGACTGAACACAGAGGCGTGAAAGAGAACAGAGAATGTCTGTTGATTCACATAAGGAACTGGTTCTTGCTTACAACAAATGGGGTGATCCAAGTCTCACTTCACCTGTCCATCAAATGCCTGACTCTCCCGGTGTCTCACTCTCCTCTTGTTAAAAAGAACAAATTGGGCAAACTTCAGGTGTTAGCTGGAGATCTCCTGGGATTACAACTGATCCCCAGACAGCAAAGATCTGTTCGGCGGGGGAGAATGGCTGCTTCGAACGGTAGGCTGTATGGCACTATACCCTGCTGAGGACCCTCCCCACCCAAACTCTGCCTGCCCCAGGCCCCACCCCCAAAATCTCCAGGTATTTCTCAACCCAGAGCTGGCAACCCGAGGCATCACAAAACCAGGAACCAGGCTACCATCTTCAACCCGAGAAAGGCAGACCTGCGATAATAAGATTCCCCCCCAAAATAATAGTCATTTTAAATAGTTGCGGATGAAGGAACTGCCCCAGAGGGAGCCGCTGCAGAGCCGAGCTGAGACGCCCACCGCGCGGAGCCAGAGGAGAGAAGAGCTGCTGGAAGAACAATAAGGCGGTAGGGTGCCTGATAGTCACTCACCTTTCCCAACTACTATGTGGCCCTAGTTAGGAGTATTAATAAGTCATGTAAACCGCTCAGAGCCTCCGGGATAGAGCGGTATAGAAATTGAAAGTTAAATAAATAAAATAAAATAAATGTAATCCCTACCTTGGCCACTAGTAGCAGCCTGAATAGCCCAGATTAGCACACAATCATGGGAGCCTGGAAGCGAAGCACGGTTGGCAGCTAGAGCCAGACATCTAATCCAGCATCCGAATGCCAAGAATGAGTAGGCAGATGCTTCCAGGAAGCCCACAGGCAGGATCTAAAGACAATGTACTTCTCTAGGGTTGCCAAGTGTACTTACCCTTGGTGGCAGGGGAGACTTGCTGGGCTCCGGGACCTCCTCCAGTACGTCACAGGAAGTGGCATGCTATGTCGCTCACGTTGGGGGCGTGGCCCAGATCGTCGGGGGGAACTATGGCCACACCCCCAACGTGAGCGACGTGGCTGCGTCACCTCTGGTTACGCAGCTTCAGGGGGCGGAGTTCCCCCCGGGGCCCGATTCTGCTGCTGTGGGAATTGGGCCTCCAAAGCGGGGGTTTCCCCGCCCCCAACCCCCACTTGGCAGCCCTATACTTCTCCCATTTCCTCCCCCCACTGCTTCTAATCATGGGGGCGTTTGATGTAGCTAATGGCCATGGGAAACATTTTGAAGAAACAATCACCCACCATTTCTTTTGGGAAGCGGAAAGCTGAGGAGATTCAGCACACCTTGAATGGAGAGCCAAAATTAGTGAGATGGCAGGAAATCTATGCTGTCTGCTCCCCCTTCCCAAATGCTGACATCTGTAGGGTGAGAATGTTCCTGGCCAGGAATTAAGATCGCAAAGGAGTGACACTCTGGACTGTCCCACCGACCAGAAGCTCATCTGGTGGCCCCACAGGAGAAGGCCTTTTTGGTGGCAGCCCCCCGATTATGGAACAGCCTCCCCAGGGAGGCACATCTGGCCCCTCACTGTCAATCTTCAGGAGACAGTGGAGGACGGTTTTATTTAGGACTGCATTTGACATGTTGAGTTTTTATTTATTGGTAGTTCTAATTGGAGTTCCGGTATATGTTTTTAACAATTTTTATCCATAATGTTTTTATTGTGTTTCTTGTAAACTACTACTACGATGAATGATGATGATGATGATGATGATGACGATAATTTACATTATTTACAGTCCACCTTTCTCACTTGGACTCAAGGAGGATTACACACAGGGAGTCAATGCAATCAACAGGATGGGACATTCAATAAGCAACGAAATAGGATTTGGGTTCCAGAATTTATATTGTAAGCAGTGTTCCCTCTAAGCTGAGTTAGTGTGAGCTAGCTCACAGTTCTTTAGCCTCCAGCTCACAGGTTTTTGCCTTAGCTTGGGAAGGAGGGCTCCAGAGCAAGCTAGTTGATGCAATCGCCAAACTGCTCGCTCACAACTTTAATGCCAGGAGCTCACAAAGTGGAATTTTTGCTCACAAGGTTCCGCAGCTTAGAGGGAACATTGATTGTAAGCCTCCTTGAGTTCCTCAAGGTAGAAAGGCAGCTAATTCATATTTTAAATAAATAGGTAAAAATGGGACTCAGATCTGGGCCATAGTATCAGAGCACTGACATTCCATCGTCCACTCATCCAGTTTTCCCAGTTTGTCATCCCAGGCTGCTGCTGTGTGCCATATAGAAATACATATATATCCCTTTACATTGCAGAGTGATTCAAAGTAGAACTCCATCTCCCAAACACCGTACCCATAATCCACTGTTTTTTAACATTTCAAAAACTTTAGCAAATTTGCTCCTCCTCCATCTTATTAAGTTTGGCTGTCAGAATCAATGCTCCCTCTAAGCTGTGGAGTCTTGCCAGCAAAAATTCTACTTTGTGAGCTACGGGCATTCAAGTTGTGAGCGAGCGATTTGGCTCCTGCATCAATTACTTTGCTCTGGAGCCCTCCTTCCTGAGCAAAGACAAAAATGTGTGAGCTGGAGGCTAGAAAACTGTGGGCTAGCTCACGCTAACTCAGTTTAGAGGGAACACTGGTCAGAATATGCAGAAATTGGGGGCGGAGAGGTGGTAGCCATCTTCAAGAGCTCTTTCTTGGATTTTCTTCCAACCACATCTACAGATGTCTGGCAAGAAGAATGAATGTGTTCTGCAAAATCTGAATGAATGTGTTCTCCAAGGCCCAGCTGCACTCTCCCTGTAATGGACCATGAGTTAAGACCTGTGCATTGCTAGGGGAAATGGTGCTTGATATTCCTTTCTAGTTCAACGGCTCCCTTCCCAGTACTACGTAACCTGTTCAATATATTGCCAAGATGAGGAGACATTGCCCTAGAAGTCTGCACTAAATTTGTGTGCACAGATGATTGAGTCTTAGAAGTGATTCCCTGGTTCAAGCTAGCATTAATCCCCAGTTCCTTAAGCAAACAAAAAAATATGCCACTGAAAGAAGAACGATGTAATGTGTTATCAGCACACTCTTTTCTCAACCTTACCGGGATGCCCTTAGGAATAAAACTCATACACTGAAGAATTTGGTTTCACCCAAGGGATACACATCCCTTCTAGTCAGTGGTCATACAGCCATACACATTTGGTGGTCATATATTGTGGAGAAGGCTAAAAAGACCGAGTGACTTTAGTGATCATGAACAGCTTATGAGTTGTTGTTGCTGCTGCTGCTGCTGTTAATCATAATTGTGACAGATATCTGACTGGTCGATAGTGATCTGTAATTCAAGATCTAGCCAAGTTCTTGGGAATTGGAGGAGGAGGAGGAGGAGGAGGAGGAGGAGGAGGAGGAGAATTGATATCCCAGCAACTCCCCTTCAGTGAACGACACATAGTTTTTGTGTAAGGAAACATTGGGATTGTGACATTATCGGACAAAAGCCTACTTAGTCCAGTTCTCTGCTTCCAGTCATACTCTCTTGGCAGAGAGCCTGTGTAGCAGTCAGGAAACTGAAATGATTGAAAGTAACAAAAACTTTATTTAGGAACTAACAAATTGGATAGGAAACAGAAGAGAGAAACCTACCTGCCTTGCTAGCTGAGAGAGGTCTCTAGAAGAAAAGGCTTAAGAATGGCATTTACACTTACAAAAAACAAAAAGAAGGAAAAAAACGACATTCTGCAGACAGAAGCCCCAAAGAAGCTTCTGGGGAAACAAGATACTTCCCTTAGAGCCCTGTATCACTAGAACTTGCTTCCCTTGAGTTTTCTTCCATGCAACATTGTCATATACCAACATACCCAACCAGATTTTTGACACCTAAAAATCTGGGAGTGATGGCAATGGCCCTTTTGCTCTGGGCCCTGCTACTTACCTTTCAACTTTGGGAACAAATCCTTCTGATAAATATGTGTTGTATGCTCTTCAGTCTTCTGACGGGCTCCAAACCATCTGTGTACGTACAGCTGCAAACCTTCCCATTCGGCATAACAACATATGACCCTGGGTTTCCCACCCCTCTCCGTTTGGGCTGCCTTGATACCCAGCTATACAAACCGTCTTGGTGCTTAACCCCACTGGACTTCGGGATCCCTCATTATAATATCTCTCTTGCCTTGCTCTTTCCTCATTGTGTCCTCTTTCCTCCCCACTCGAGCGGAATAATTTGCATGCTTTAAGTAACTGACTCTTTGAGTGCTTTAAGTAACAGACTCTTTACTGAGACTCTGCTGTTCTGTACTGCATAATTGGTATTATTTAACTGCTTAAGACTTGCTAATTTACTGTCCTTTAAGAAATCGAATTGCTATAATAAATTTTGTTCCTGGGTTGCGCTGGACTCAGATTTCAGTATCCCTTCCAAATTTCTAGCGGCACTGACTATTGGTGTGGCTGCCTATAATGGAGAATTTCTTTTGGGGAGGGGCTGTGGCTCAGCGGTAGAGCATCTCCTTGGCATGCAGAAGGTCTCAGGTTCAACCCCCAGCATCTCCAGCTAAAAAGGATGGTGTGGTGGGTTATGTGAAAGACCTCTGCTGGAAATCCTGGAGAGCTGCTGCCAGTCTAGTAGACAATACTGACTTTGATGGACCCAGTGACCTGATTCAGTATAAGACAGCTTCGTAGGTTCATGTAGATGTTGAACTGAAGCTAGCAGTTCCCAAGATATCTCGTGAATGGTGGTGGACGTCTGAAGCAGTCTTCCCTACATTTGGCTATTTTAGTATGTGTTTGATCTCCAGTTGATAAGTGGGCCTTATTCACACGGGCACATCTCTAGGGTACATGTGGGATGACAGTCCCCAGGTGAGGGTGAGGGATCACCTGATATTACAGGCTCCTGCGTGTCACTGGCTGGCTGGCTGGCTGGCGGCGGAAGCCCCTCCTCTAAGCCGCACCCCCAACAATGACCACCGGGGACCACCCCTCTCTTTCCTCTCCTGTGAGGTTTAAAGGGCACCTCAGCTGCTTTGCAGGAGCACATGGCCCATTGATCAGTTGGAGGGACCTTTAAATCTTGCAAGAGGGGAGGTAGGGGGGCAGCCACCAGCTGCATGCCTGAATGCTTTTGGCAAGAAGCAGGGGGGGGGGCGCCTGAACTCCAAGTGGTGAATGTGACACTTGGAGTACAGGCACGTGGGGCCTGGTCCCCAACAGGATGGCATCACTTCTGTGTGACGTCATCATGTTGTGGAAGTCCCCACTCCCTCCAGAAACATCCCCCAAAGTCCCCCACTGGGGACCTGGCAACCCTAATGTAATTCAATTTCGACAATACAACCAAATCAATTTTAAAAAGAAAAAAATAACTTTTCTTGATATTACCCTGCCCCATTTTGTTTCCTCTCGGCAAGATTTCTGTAATCTTGAGTCAGGTGGGCGGCCGTGTTGGTCTGAAGGAACAGAACAAAGTTTGAGTCCAGTGGTGCCTTTAACACCAACAAAGTTCAATTCTGGATATAAACTCTCATGTGGAGTAAATACATTTTCAAGCAGAAACTCAGCATCACAATATAGATGGAGTGGCCATTGAAACCAGTAGTCATGTTGCTCCCCACACCATAGCATGTAGTAAAACTTAAGCTGAACTATGGAGTCACCGTGTTGAGCATTTCCCCACCACATATGAACACCAGTAATGATAGCACTACTGGGTGCTATCAGTACTGATGGTGTTGGAGAAATGTCAAACATCAGAATTTGCTTCCCAGTGAGTGTGTGACTAAAGAATCACAGTCATTTCCTGGCCATCTCTTCCAAATGATGTTGGACACATGGAAAGCTTGTAGGAATCTCCCCACCTTCTCTTTGGACCTTGTTATGGGTTAATCAAATTCGACATCATGTAGGGGCAGACAGACCAGTATAACCAGGGGTCATTTCGTAGAAAAAAAGGTGCAGGAGCTCATTAGCATAACTTATTAACATAACTTATTTGCATACGCCACACCCCCTGGAGTACAGATCTGCACGTTCCCCGCCAACCCCCACCTAGCAAGCTCCACTGGACTGTTTTGGACTGCTAGCTAT
>NW_015166479.1:4629-15314 GCF_001447785.1 Gekko japonicus | reverse complement strand
TCTGCGTGCCACTGGCTGGCTGGCTGGCTGGCTGGCTGGCGGCGGAAGCCCCTCCTCTAAGCCGCACCCCCAACAATGACCACCGGGGACCACCCCTCTCTTTCCTCTCCTGTGAGGTTTAAAGGGCACCGCAGCTGCTCGGCAGGAGCACATGGCCCATTGATCAGTTGGAGGGACCTTTAAATCTTGCAGGAGGGGAGGTAGGGGGGCGGGGCCCCCCCAATAGCTAGCAATCCAAAACAGTCCAGTGGAGCCTGAGCGGTGGGTGTTGCCTTTTGACACACTTCCGGTGATTTCAGGGGGTGTGGCATATGCAAATATGCTAATGAGTTATGCTAATGAGCTCCTGCACCTCTTTTTCTACGAAATGACCCCTGCGTGTAGCCTTACTCTGTAGGCATTCTCTCAACTAAGCATGTAAAGATAGCTCTTGGGAACTAGCAAGCCTCTCCTAATACCTAAAGCCCAGTCTGTGCCTCCAGGTGCAAAAGGGCTAATCAACTTAATGGTGATGTCAGTTAAATGAAAGCAGTAAAATCTACATATGCATTAAGTCCCAAAGGTCCGCATGCTTCTAACTTAAAGGTGAATTCCGCTTCTTTTTGCAACAACTTTTTTTGCATGCTTTCTTTTTAAAAAAATGTTATGTTGATGTTTGTAAATGACACAACATTTTATAACTTCTATGCTGTGCTTCTGTTCATGCCAGTGTTGAACCAAGGACACATCCCTGACATCATTAGCAATTTTGGAGCGATGCTCCAGGACGTGAGTTTTAAATGTCCCGGTACTGATCCCGACATATATTTTTTTACATGGGCAGAGGATGACATACACAATATTTTTGCTTAAACATGTGGAATGATGGGGAAATTTTACCTTATAGCCATTAACAGGACTGACAAATTCTGTTATTTCCATAGTATATTTACAGATGGAACATCTCCTACATTTTTGATGTCCTATAGTCCTGTGAAGAACTTTGGAGCTTTATTTGATGTTAAGTTACATATGACTTGAAATCATAACAAGTGTTACCCTGCAGATTTTTAAAAAAATGATTGATAGGAACATAAGACAAGCCCTGCTGGATCAGACCATTGATCCATCTAGTCCATCATCCTGTCTCACACAGTGGCCAAACCAGTCCCCCTGTTGTTGCCTCCTGCCTCTGGGATTTAGAGGATTAGTGCCTCTGAAGTGCGTCTGAGAGAGCCAGTTTGGTGTAGTGGTCAGGAGTGCGGACTCGAATCTGGGAGACCTAGGTTTGATTCCCCACATTTCCACATACAGCGGCTGGTGGTCAGTTACAAGCTCTTTCAGAGCTGTTGTCTCAGTAGCAGTTCTCAAAAGAGCTCTCTCAGCCCAACCTACCTCACAGGGTGTCTGTTGTGGGGAGGTGAAGGGAAAGGAGATTGTAATCTGCTCTGAGACTCCTTCAGGTAGTGAAGGGTGGGATATAAATCCAATTTCTTCTTCTTCTTCTTCATGTGAAGTTTTCCCCTCAGTCACCATGATTAGCAGCCATTAATCCATCTAATTCCCTTTTCCAGCTGTTGATTCCTGGGGCCATCACTACATCCCCTGGCAGTGAATTCCACATTTCAATCTCTCTGTGTGTAAAGTAGTCTTTCCTTTTGTCCACCCTGAACCTACTGCCCATTATCTTCATTGGAAGTCCTCGAGATTTAGTATTTTGGGGGAGGGAGAAAAAGTTCTCTTTGTCAGCTCTCTGCACCCCATGCATAATTTTATAAACCTCTATCATGCTCCCCCCCCCAGTTATCTCTTTCCTAAACTGAAAAGTCCCCGTCTCTTCAGCCTTTCTTCATAGGGAAGGTGCTCCAACCCCCTATTTGGTTGCCCTCCTCTGTACTTTTCCCCAGCTCTGCAATGTCCTTTTTGAGATGAGGTGTCCAGAACTGGACACAGTATTCCAAATGAGGCTGCACCCTAGATCTATACAGTGGCATTACAATATCAGTGCTTATGGATTCCTAGAGAGGCTTTTTCCTAGTGTGTTCTAATAAGGGTTGGAAAGTTTCCTTTTCCTCCTCCAGTCTTCTTTAAATCCATGGGAGAGGGATGGGGGGGGATTCTTCCCCCCAGGCAGCCCTCTTGAAGATTACGATACCACAGAATATAAGATCATTGTTTTATAAAACTTTGTAAAATGGAGATCATGTTGCTCGTCTTGCCTTACCTCAGATGATTAACCGAATTCTTTCTTCTTGTTTCTTAAAAGGCCCACAGAACCTCTTCCACTCTTTATATCTCTGCGGTTCATTTTCATCTTTACTTCACTGTTTTGTTTGGGGAAATATTTCAGGAGGAAGTCTCTAGCTTGTTCCCATGGCTGATCTCAAACCCTCCACGGCACAAGTCTGATGGCCCTCCTGGGAATCTAAGGTCCTGGTCACATGGGCCGGAAAATGTGGGGGGGAAGTGTGGCTGTTTGCCCCGGAGCAAAGAAACATGTGGCAGCCCGATCACATGTCCCGTGGAGGTCCCGTGGGTATGCCGTTAGGTGCTGATCACACGGCTATCCTGCAGCACGACAAAGAAGCGGTGCGGCACGATCACACTGGCAATTGCTAGGCGCCACTTCCATGGCAAACAGGATTTTTTCCCCTCACCACAGTGTGCGCATGTGTCGGTGGACGTTTGTGCACATCCCGTGGAGACTTAAAAACAAAACAAAACAAAAACAACACCCAGTTTGCGATGGGACATGGGCGGGCGTCGGATGCCACGGGATTCCAGCGGAAACACGATCAGACACCCACCCTTGCCCCGCGTTTTCTGGAAACTAGCACATCGTATGTACTAGTTTTTTACTCCGTATCTTCAGCAAGAAGCCACGGGTTAGCCACAGGTGCACTACGCTTCCCAGATGTTGTGGTGTGATCGTGCCCAGAAAATCTGCCTATCATCTGTATCTTTAGCACGACAAATGCTCTGTGTGAACAGGGCCTAAGAAGCCTTTTTAGGACTGGCTGGCTATTTCTTTGCTTCTTGCAAAGTAATATTTTAAGCACATTTACAAACAAAGGAAATCAACACCTTCAGTAGAGCAAAGTTGCCATTATGATTCCTGAAAGTACTATTATCTCAGTCGCAAACTGCAGTAGAATTGCTACAGTACTTTGGCAAAAGATGTAGAAGGGCCCTATGATTACGGTGCTGTGATATGACTCGGAGAAATCTGGACCGTGCTCCCATCTCTAAGCCACAAGTTTCTGTGTGATCATAAGCAAGACACTTCGCGGTGTTGTTTAAAAAAACTTCTGAGAGGTCTGTGGGAGCCCTGTATTCGGAAATGCAAACCATCTGCCATTTCCTTCTGGAACAAAGCCAGTGGATTTCTAAGGACTGATCACATTGGTATATTTGCTTGCTTCATGATCAAATCCAAGGAGAAACTACAGATATGTGTGGCTACATTTCCCCATTTTTCAGGGTGTAGCGTGGTCACCATTTAGGTTAATGATGAACCAGAAAGCTTGCTGCTATGTTGTAGTTCAAAATGGGGGGGGGGGAAGCATGGGAAGTGTACTTTGATGGGGAGGGAGAAGCATGGGAAGTGTAGTTTGATGGGGAGGGGTTCATCTCTGCTGACATGGCTTCCACCAGTAAAACACACCGTTGATGTTCAGGGTGGGGTTTGGATGCAGTGAGGTGGATCTTACTGCTCCACTGGGCAAAGGATGAAGTCTTCTTCCAGCTTAAGGAGACTTCTCCTAGTTTAAGCTGCTCTTCCATTGGAGGAAGAGCCACAACTTGGAGGAACTGCTCTTAGGCTGGAGGAAGACTTCTTGGAGAATTGTTGGATCCACTCCACTGTGTGGCGAGAGGCCATGGCTGGGAAGGGGTCATGGATAGGGTTGCTAAGTCGAAAATCGTTGGGAGCGGGGGACTCCCATCCGGCGTCCTATAAGTGTGTGCATGCCGCACGCATGTTACCAGGAAGTGACGTTATGATGCCGGGCATGCTGGGGGCGGGGCCATGACCATCCAAGGGGGAAACATAGAGTTTCCCCTTCGGATGGTCGTGGCCCCGCCCCCAGTGTGCTCGGTGTCATAACGTCACTTCCTGGTGATGCACACACCGGGGTGGGGTTCCCCCCGGGGCCCGATCCACTGCCGGCGGGGAACGGGCCTCTGGGGCGGGGTTTTCCCCACCCCCCGGGGGGACTTGGCAGCCCTAGTCATGGATCAGAGATAGAGCAACTGTTCGGCACGCAGAAGGTCCCAGGTTCAATCCCCAGCATCTTCAAATAAGGATCATGCAGTAGGTGATGTGGTAGACCTCTGCCTGTGAGCCAGGAGAGCCGCTGCCACTCTGGGTAGACAATACTGACTTCAATAGACCAATGATCTGATTCAGTATAAGGCAGTTTCATGTATATTTTATTTATTTAATTGATTTCTACCCGGCCCTCCCCGCCCTAGCAGGTTCAGGGTGGCTTACATGAGATATTGTACAGCTGAAATAAATATAGATAAGACCATAAACAATATCAATATAAAACAATTACAAAGCGCTAGTGCCAAGGTGATTCGTGTGCAATGGCGGGCATGAGCAGCATCCAACAGAACAAACAATCAACTACCAGCATAGTCTGGGTTATGTAGGCTGTTGATATTACTGTTGACGTTGATGTGAATATTGGTGTTGATATTGGGGCCAGGGCCTCAATTTATATGGTGCGGCTCCCTAGTCAAAGGCCTGGTGGAAGAGCTCTGTCTTACAGGCCCTGCAGAATTGTAAAGGGTCCCTCAGGGCCCTGATGTCTTCCCGGAGCTCATTCCACCAGTATGGAGCCACCACTGAGAAGGCCCTGGCCTTGTCTCAGCCATCCTGGATTCTCTGGGGCCTGACAGGGGCAGTGCTCTCCGGTGTTCATGTGCTCATGCATGTACAAATGTAAATATAGTAACTCCAATACATCACACACCCATCGGTTTCCCATTTGATTTACATTTTGGACTTCTTTTTTGAATCAGAGTTGCTGTCATTTTACTGAACCAGTTTCTCTGTCAGATAGAGAGAAACGGACTGGATAAAGGAGAAATACACCTGCCTAAGAATAGGCATTAAGGTTTCAGTTTTGTTTGCTTGGATAAACATTTTGGTTGGGTTCTTTAATATTGCTGTTTCACCCATTTGGCAATATTCCCTCTAAACTGTGTGCATGAGCAGCTGCTGATTAACACAGGAAGCCACTCTCAGCAGCAATCTGGAGCCACACAAGGTCTTGCACTGCCCATTGCTCATCTGAAGATTACAGCAGTTACATTCTGCTCTGGAACTGCTCCACTCAGTAGGGGGAAAAATAGAGGGAACATTGACTGGGGGGGGGGGGGGAGAACATATTCCTACTCATAACATAATTTTGTCTCTTCACTGTATCCTTCTGGCCAAGATGAGATTCTCGGGAATTGTATCCCTCCGTGAAGGGATCCTTCCTATCAAATCACAGTAAGATATGACAAAGAGGGGGAAAGCATCCATAATCAAGCCGAAACACAGAGACACATTTATTGGGAATAATATGTCAGCAAACTTTTTTTAAAAAAATCACATTGGTGACATCCAAGCGTGATTGTACATTACAACTGTTCCTTACTACTACAAAGCATTTTCTTGTTTTAAAACAACTTCCATGCCTACCGTCAGAGTTAGAATTTTAGCTTCCACATCTTGAAATTTGATAATCGAATAATTATTTAGTAGCAAGTAAGCGGTAAGTGTCATAACTCTGATGCACCCCTAGATTCAAGCCATAGAGCGGTGGCACAGGGGATTTATCCTCTGGTTTATCTTCTGGTTAAACATCTGAACTGAACAGGACTGCTGCCAGTTCGAGCCCCGCACAGGTGTGAGCTACCAGCCGTGTCCCCAGCTCACCGTCCACCCAGCAGTTTGAACGCTTCAGCGAGTAGATAAAATGGGTACCACTCCTTAGAGAGGGTGGGCACACTTAACCCCCCAGGTGGAAAGTGTTAGCCAACAAATGGAAGGTCCGCACGTAAGATCAAAAGCTGAGAGAGATCTACGCAGCATCAAAGAAAAGCCTGCAATGGGCCATTCTGGCCAGACGGTGGCAGTGGTGCACTGCGACTGAGAAAAATGCTGATGACATCAAGCGACGCTGACTAAAGAATGCTGCCGGAACATGTCTGATGCTTACAGCTGGCCAAACTCCATGTCGACTGCGAAGTGTGTGTGATTAAAAATGATATATGTTGTCCTCCCTTACCCCCATCATTGTTAGTCCCATGTCAATACATGAGTAACTGTAAATCGCTCAGAGCC
Source organism: Gekko japonicus (assembly GCF_001447785.1). Lineage (NCBI taxonomy): Eukaryota > Metazoa > Chordata > Lepidosauria > Squamata > Gekkonidae > Gekko > Gekko japonicus. The sequence goes on along the minus strand of NW_015166479.1, from coordinate 8,995 downwards.
GGCAGCTCTGCAAAGATTGAGCGATCAATAAATCAAAAGATGATGATGATGATGATGATGATGATGATGATGATGATGATGATGATTAGAATGAAAAATCAAGGGGGGATCAAAGGGTTTGGCTAAAACCTTTGTAAGTGTTTTTGTTTGTTTGTTTTGTTTTCCTTTTCCTTCTTCTTTGGAAGCTGTAAGACCAAGGATATGAAGATGTCAGAATCATTTTATCACAGAGTCAACTGGGAGACATAGTGGAAGGAGCTCCCCCAGTTAATTTTTTTCAGCTAAAGGGCATCAGCACATTTCTGCTCAAGAAACAAAAAGAAAAAATCCAGAGAGGAAACAGTCATACATTATTTTATTTATTTGTTTATTTATTTATCATTCAATTTATATCCCGCTCAAACGCCGAAGGGTCTCTGAGCAGCTTACACACAATCATTGGTTCTAACTAAGGCCACAATTATACGGGGAGTGACTTCCTACCAGCACCCGGCAGCAGGGTGTCGGCGCTCTACTTCCAATGTCCTGGGGCAGATTTCTTCCTGTTCCGCAGCTTCCTCCGGTGGGCTCCTCCAGTGCACAGCCCCACGACCGCTGCAGCTCCGACCATCGTCCTTTTTGGCTCCGTTGTGTCCTGGGAACCGCCACCAGGCGGGGGCCAGGAAAACAGAGCTTGATTCCTAAAGAACAATAGAGGCTAAGCTCCTAAGGTCCACTAGGGGAACCAATAGAAACCTTGTTAGGGAATTCAAACCCCCCAATGGGATCCAGGGCGATGCATAGCGTCACATCCCGGTGACGGTGGTGCAACGCGTATCGCTGTCCCCCACGGCAGGGATCCTGTGAAGATGTGCAGATCCCCCGCCGCGGCTTACCAGCCCTAAGATAAGCTGTAATTCTGGGGGATGCCCAGGTCCCACTTAAAGGCTGGCATCCCTACATAAGAGGATGAGTCAAGTTCCTAGCATTCGTATCAGGCCTGGCTGACCCAGAGACTTCATAGTGTCCACCAGTTTGAATGCTATAAGACACATTTCCTGTTCCGTGACTGAGGTTAATTCTGCACACCCTTTCAGACCTGTCATTTAGCTGTATATAAGCTGTGGTCCATTAGATATCAGGTCCTGGCCTCAGGGTATAACAACACTGGCAGGCCTGTAGCCAGGATTTTGTGGCTTGTGGGGCAATTATTTTTTTCCTGGTGGGGCTGAAGTCCTCAGTGCAGAAAGAAAAGCCATTTAGCCAATAGGAAGCTGTGACCAGGAAAGACAACTAAATTGCAAGCTGTCACCCGCTTGAGATGACAGTTCTCAGCTGCTGCGAGTTAATCACTTCTGCCATCCTGATCAGCAGTTCTGATAACAAGCTGGCAGGTGAAGGTGATGACTTGTATACTCAAGAAAGCTAACACTTAGGCAGAAAGAACTCTCTTAAAGTAGACCAATGTCTTGACACAGAGCTAGAAGGGATCCTAGAGGTCACCTACTCCAACCCCCCCTGCTCTGTGCAGGAATTAGTCAACTACAGAACTTTACTCTGCTTAAAGGAGTGCACACCTTTAAAATATTTTTAAGTTATTGGGGGGGAAAGCATTTACAGGATAAATTCTTGTGGGGCTGTGCCTTTAAGAAAGGGGGCAGAGCCCCCTCAAAGCCCCACCATAAGTGTGGTCCTGTACACTGGACTCCTGTGATTAGAACCACAAATTCGTGTTTTGGCTATAGAGAACCGGCATGGGGGGCACTGATATGGGTCAGAGTTGGGCATGGAAGACAAGATGCCCCATGCCATTTCTCCTATCAAAAATGTCATCAGCATGGAAAAGAAAAAAAAAAGATTGACGATTCTTCCCCCATCTTATGGGAGATAAATGCAACCAGGGTGTCAGCAAGCTGCCAAAGTGTTACTTTCCTGTGCTTATGCGCATACATCTATCTCCACAGATGCGCATACCTTTCCCCATTGCTAATTGTAGTTCACTTGCAAACTGCACTGCGTATCTCTCAAGGCCGCTGGAGGAGTCGCTTAGATCATTGCTTTGGCTTTAGGCAGGCAGAGCCGTGGGAAGCTCGTACCTGTTTTGCTTTGGGTAGCAGTTAGTTCTCAGGCCTAAGGGCACACGCAGGAACCATAGTAATTGGGTAATGCTCTTTTGAATGTACTATAACCATTTTGCACCTGGTCAATCCTTCATTCCTAACAGTGTTCCTGTCCATGCATCTTCAGCTTCAATAAAGTAAAACCTTTCCTGAAAGTGTGTGCTTCCATCGCTGCTGTTGGGTTGCCAGCCCTGGGTTGGAGATTTTGGGGGGGGAAGCTCGGGTTGGACACACTTTAGGGTGGGGAGGGACCTCAGCAGGGTACAATGCCATAGAGTCCACCCTCCAAAGCAGCAGATTCCTCCTGGGGAGCTGATCTCTCTTGGCTGGAGATCAGTTATAAACCCAGGAGATCTCCAGCCACCCCCTGGAGGTTGGCAGCCCTAAACTAGGGGGTGTATTTTTATTCAGGAAAATGACCTGAAAAGAAAAAAAATAACCCCCTGTGGTCCCAATCTATATGGAGGGGAGCTCTACAGCTACTTTGAGGTCAAATGACGTATCAGTAGTTCTAATCACAGAAGTTGGCTCTCAGTACTTCTAACACAAATTTATGAAAAGAACATCCTTACACAGGGGTCATTTCATAGAAAAAGAGGTGCAGGAGCTCATTAGCATATCTTATTTGCATATGCCACACCCCCTGACATCACCGGAAGTGTGTCAGAAGGCAACCCCCACTGCTCAGGCTCCACTGGACTGTTTTGGATTGCTAGCTATTGGTGGGGGGGAAACGTGCAGATCTGTCCTTGCAGAGGAGGGAGAGCTTGTACCTGAATAAAACTTGGTCTTAAAGGTGCCACTGGACTGTTTTGGACCGGGGGCCGGGGGAGGGCTCTGCAACTTACCTGGCTGCTTCTTGCTCTGACTGAGGGCTGCTGGGAGCAGGGGGTGGGGCTTGTTGCATGTGCCCGCCCCCTGGGCTCTTTACTGCCGGAGCTCTGCTCCTGTGCGCTCCTGCAGGACATGACCCCTGTCCTTACAGCAGCTAATATATAGCAGTTGATTTCCCCCCCATCTGATTTAGTATTAAGGAAGACAGTGACAGGATTGTCAGAACAGATCTGAGAGTCTGATAAATACTATGATTTTTCCTAACCTCTCTCACGTTGACAGAAAGGATTTATTTTAAATAGCTTGTTGGACTGGTTCCACCCCCTCCCCTTTAATCATCTGAAAACAAGGAAGGAATTTATCTTAGTCCATGCTTGCCCTTTGCTTCTTTCAAAAATCTGTTGGCTTTTCCCCCTCCTATAAAGTGTATCATTTCAACTGGAGCAGAAAACATTAATGAGATTTATCAGTATATTAATTGGTGGATTCATTAGTCACAGATTTTTTTTTTTAAAAAAAGCAGAGCTGTCTGCTATGAAAGGACTTCAGTGCTGCCAGGAGGTATCGCGTGCTGTGTGTTTCCGTGTCTTTTTTCTCCAATGTGTTTTTAAAAGCGAGCACATAGCTTTGCCCGTTTTGATCTTTTGAAAGAAATGGGAAGATTCAGGTACATGTTCAGATGTGTTCACACAGATGGGGTGGCCAGCCAGATCTCAAAAGCCAAGCAGGGTCAGCCCTGGTTAGCATTTGGATGGGAGAACACAAAGGAAGTCCAGGATCGCTATGCAGAGGCAGGCAATGGCAAACCACCTCTGAATGTCTCTTCCCTGGGAAACCCTTCAGGGTCACCCTAAGTTGCCTGCAACTTGATGGGACTTTCCATCCCCATTTTTAATGCATAGGATACTTTTTTTTTTTAATAAAGGTTTTATTGACTCCCCTAAAAAGGGGAGGTATTTCGCTTAAAAGAAGAAATGGGAAGGGTAGACAGTGGGAGAAAGAGAAAGCTGAGTGATATATAAACTGGTATATTAAACTGTTAGTAATGTCCAATTAATCTTCTTGGGCTTCTTCTCTGTGTTGTCAAACTTCTTTTCTTAGTCCAATCCGGTCACATGAAGTGTGTTAGTATGTTAGTAATGTTCCTTTGAGTTCCTGTTAATAAAAAAGCCGCTTCTGGGCACATTCAGAACCGCTTCTTTGCGTGCTGGGTGCTTTTAGTGTCGCTGACGTGGAGGAGCTTCCTCTGTTGTCTTCTCCTTCCGGCTTGTTTGATCCTCCTTCGGGTTGCTGTTAACAATCTCAGTTCATGCACTATAAATCCTCTTCCTTGCTTGCCATTACTGGAGGTCCCCAGCTTTGAGAATGGTATTAATTTCTTCGCTTTTATATCCGCTCCCAAAACTCTCTACTGGGTCCTCCTCGCAACTGTT
>NW_015166479.1:0-3968 GCF_001447785.1 Gekko japonicus | reverse complement strand
CCCAATAGCTAGCAATCCAAAACAGTCCAGTGGAGCCTGAGCGGTGGGTGTTGCCTTCTGACACACTTCTGGTGATGTCAGGGGGTGTGGCATATGCAAATAAGTTATGCTAATAAGTTCTGCTAATGAGATCCTGCACCTCTTTTTCTATGAAATGACCCTTGAGTACACCTATCACTTTCAGTTGTGAAATTTTATGCACTTGGGTTAGATTTTTCAGCTGTTCAAATGTGGCCTGTTCCTTTATATTTGAGTAATCTGCTTAAAACTAATAAGAAAAAGTATGAGAGAGAGAGGGGGGGGGGGTTAGAAGGTATTTTCAGTAGGTACTTGGGACCTAAGAAGGAGGCCACGTATGGAACTGGAGGGAAGAGAATGTATGTGAATGGGCAGTTGCCAATTTTACCTTTCTGTAGGGTGGAATCACCAGAAGTCTTTGCTCAGATATGGCAGCTGCTCCAGCAGGATGTAAAATAAGAGGCAGTCCTTCAGGTATGTGGGTTGTAGGTGATAGTTATAACCTTGAATTGAACCCAATAACTAAGAACATAAGAGAAGCCATGTTGGATCCGGCCAATGGCCTATCCTGTCCAATGCTCTGTGTCACACAGTGGCCAGAAATACCAGGTGCCATCAGGAGGGCCAAAACTCCAGAATCCCACCCACTGTTGCACCCCCCAGGCACCAAGAATGTAGAGCATCACTGACCCAGACTGTCTCCTGACACAGCAGTTCCTCAGTGGAACAGGCTTCCACAGGAGGTGGAGGGCTCTATTTCTTTGAGGTTTTCAGACAGAGGCTAGGTGGCCATCTGACAGCAATGCTGATTCTGTGAACTTAGGGGGAACATGAGAGGGAGGGCAGGAAGGGTTGCCTTAGTGTGGCCCTTTCTTACATGCCCAGGGTAATGCTGAGTGCCACTTTGGGGACAGGAAGCAATTTTTCTCCAGGCCACTTTGACCAGAGATCCTGGAGGGTTTTTTTTTTGTTTTTTTGTTTGGTCATCTTCTGGGCATGGAACAGCAGTCATGGGGGGGGGAGTATTTGTGAATTTCCTGCATTGTGCAGGGGATTGGACTGGATGACCCTGGAGGTCCCTTCCAAATTTTTATGATTCTATGATTGTGCCTAATAGCCACTCATGGATCTCTGCTCCGTATGTTTAACCGATCCCCTCTGGAAGATGTCTATGCTTGTAGCCACCACCACTTCCTCTGGCAGTTATTAACACATGTTAATTATTCTTCGATTGGAAGCCAACAGAGTGCCTTGAGAATCTGAGTCCTATGCATACCATACTTGATGCCTGAGAGCAGCCAGGCTGCAGCATTCTGTTGCAATCAGAATTTACAACTTGTCTTTAATGACAACTCCATATAGGGTGCATTAAAATACCCTTGACCTCAAGGTAACCATAGCATGGATCTATGTGGCCAGATCAAGTGAACCAAGGCATCTTCCCATCTAAGGCCCCGGCCACATGTGCTGGAGAACGCGGGGTGGGGAGGCATGGCTATTTGCGCCGTCGCATTCTGATCCACCATTATGTGATCAGACACAACGGCAGCACACCGGGTTTCGTCCTTCGGTGCGTGCTGAAAAGAGGATGGCCGGAGGGAATAGGCGCATGCCGGCACGATCACACCGAACAAGTCTGTCTGCAGCCTGTGGCAAACCATTTGCTAGTAGATCTTTGCAGGTACTTTTCAACTCCACATCTTTGGTGGCACGCCACGGGTTGGCCACGGGTGTGCTAAGCTTGCCAGATGTTGCGGTGTGATCGCACCCCGAAAATCCGCCCAGCATTCATGCTTTTTGCGCAGCAAATTCTTTGTGTGACCAGGGCCTAAGTAAAGTCGCTAAGTTATCTTTGCAGCTGCATCACTAGCTTGTTTCTCCAACAATAAAGCTGCATGTAGTATCAGTCTCAGACTCTTAAGTAGTAGAAAAGAGCAATAGTCCAGGAGCACCTTTGGGACAAACAAAATTTGTGGCAGGGTAGGAGCTCTCGAGAGTCACGGCTCACTTCTTCCACCCCCTACCCTACCACAAATTTTGTTAATCTATAAGTTCAGCAGTTTGAGACCCGAGTGTGCCGCATGACGGAGTGAGCTCTCAAGTAAGTCAGGAAGTGTCAGCTGGACCTAATCCAAACTGGGAAGCATGATGCCCTTTGAGATCTCAGCCTTCCAAAACAACATGACTTCTGTCTTGCCAGGATTCCATTTCAGCTTCGCCTTGAAGGACTTTAACAGAGTTAAACAGAACAGAGCACAGCCTTCTTAGCTTACTGACTTCAATTTGCTTAACTACACTTAGGATTGGAGTGTTGATGTGCTCCGCAGCACAATGAATCGAGCCTGGAAGCAAACAGGCAATTGGTAAAACATCATAGAGTTTGCCCTCCAAAGCATCATACAGTTTGCCCTCCAAAGCAGCCATTTTCTCCAGGGGAACTGACCTCCATAGTCTGGAGATCAGTTTTAATTCCAGGAGAACCCCAGGGCTCACTTGATGGTTGGCATCCCTTTTTTTCAAAATGGCCATTGCACGTACCAGTGACTCACATGAAGAGATGGTCCACCACATTATGGACCTATTAAAATTTCTGGAGCCTCTTCAAGAACAGCCCCCATTAGTGCTCGTTAGAAAACTTCAGATAAATAATAAACATTTAGCATTTCTCACGTTGCATTATAGGACCTAAAGAGCCTCTTGCTCAGAGTGAAAGAGGAGAGCACAAAAGTTGGCTTGAAACTCAACATAAAAAAAATGAAGATCATGGTATCCAGCCCCATTACTCCTTGGCAAATGGAAGGGGAAGTCATGGAAACAGTGACAGACTTCATGTTCCCGGGATCCAAGATCACTGCAGACCGTGACTGCAGCCATGAAATTAAAAGATGTGTGCTCCTTGGGGGGAAAGCTATGGCAAACCTAGACAACATAATAAAAAGTAGAGACATCACCCTGCCAACAAAAGTACATATGGTCAAAGCAATAGCATTCCCAGTAGTAATGTATGACTGCGAGAGTTGGACTATAAGGAAGGCCGAGCGCCGAAGAATAGATTCTTTTGAACTATGGTGCTGGAGAAGACTCTTGAGAGTCCCTTGGACTGCAAGAAGATCAAATCAGTCAATCCTAAAAGAAATCAACCCTGACTGTTCCCTGGAAGGCCAGATAATGAAAATGAAGCTCAAATACTTTGGCCACCAAATGAGAAGGGAGCACTCACTAGAGAAGACCCTGATGCTGGGAAAGATTGAAGGCCAAAGAAGACGGGGACGGCAAAGGATGAGATGGTTAGACAGTTTTATCGATGCAACAAATATGAAATTAAGCAAACTTCGGAGGATGACGGAAGACAGGAGGGCCTGGCAAGATGTGGTCCATGGGATCATGAAGAATCAGACTTGACTGTGTGACTGAAGAACAACATTATAGTGCAGGCCACATCTGAGTCCTAGAAATAATTGTGCCATAATAGCTTGCAGTGTATGCTTAATGGAAACTCAGGGCTTCAAAACTGCTGTAAAGCTAATCAATACTGTGCACATCCTGATTTAGAATGCCATAACACACAGCACAACAAATCCCACCACAAAACTCTGTACTCTGTTGCTTTAGGAAAAAAATGCCCTCTGCGGTGGACATGGTGAGGGGTGGCTAGGCACCCACAATACTGCCAGCTTTCAGGCTTTGGTTTCTGTTAGTAAAAAACAGGATGGATGCAGTGCCCTTTCCAAGCCTCTTTTAGCTGGATTAAGAACATATTTGAGCTACAGAATCTGACACAAAATTGTCCATTCCGTCCAATAATGTGCAATGCAAAGTCAATCATGCTTGAAACGAGATAATAGATTTGTTGCAACATTTTTTAGCATTTCCCATGCTTAGAATAAGAAGATAATGATGTTTCTTTCTAAACATGTAGATATAAATTCACTTTTTAATGGGGGGGGGGG
>NW_015166478.1:288217-359867 GCF_001447785.1 Gekko japonicus | reverse complement strand
TGAGTAGGTAGTTGAAAATGAGGGGCAGAACCACTGTGGTTTGGGGGGCCCCATGGTCCCTAGCACCATGCCTGTGCCCTGCCATGGACATGCACAGTGAAGTTCCCGGGCATGCACAGGGAGGGGCACAAAAGATCCTTTAGGAGCTTTGAAGTCACCACTCGGGGTCAGCACAGGCCCCTGGAGTCCCAAGGGTTTGATGCACAGAGACCCCAGAGAAGATCTTGGTATGACACCTTGGAGAGCCACTGCCAGTCAGAGTAGATAATACCGACCTTCATGGACTGATGGTCTGATTCAGTATAAGGCCGCTTCATGTGTTCTATGTGCCCATCCCACAGGGCCAAGGCCTGTATCTGAATAATATCTCCACATAGGAAAGGCCAACTACCTGGGCCTTTACTAAAGAATCAGCATTCTGGGGTCAGCTCATCTATATGATTCAGTCATTCAAACACAGGATACCGCTACTTGGGATCAATTCACAGAAGAATAGCTCTTAAGTACTTAGATACATGGCTAAAGGTAAGACTGCTTAATGTATTGATCTTCAGCTCAAATTTTGAACTGGGTCAAATTTTGGGTTCAGATTTTGAACTGGGTCAGACCCTAGCCAACTGTGGTTCAGATCACTTGAATTACTACTATTTTCTCAGTTGAAGAGAAGAAATAAATAAAGTATGACAAAGAGAAGACAATAAAAAAGAAATAGAGAGTATCCCCCCACATGGAATATATAGTTAAAATGACAAGATGACGCTATGAGGCTCTAAGAGCGGGACCTGGGTCTGAATAGGGTGAAGTATAATGATTTTAGGTTACTTAAAGGTAAAGGTTCCCTTGCTCGAAAGCCAGTCGAATCCGATTCTAGGGTTGCGGTGCTCATCTCCGTTTCAAAGCCGAAGAGCCAGCGCTGTCTGAAGACGTTTCCGTGGTCATGTGGCCGGCATGACTAAACACCAAGGCGCACGGAACGCTGTTACCTTCCCACCGAAGTGGTACCTATTTATCTACTTGCAATTTCTTGCTTTCGAACTGCTAGGTTGGCAGGAGCTGGAACTAGAGATGGGAGCTCACTCCATCATGCGGCATCCGGGTCTCGAACCGCTGAACTACAGACCTTTCACAGCCTGCAGTTCAGCGTCTTAACCACTTGAGCCACCGCAGCTCCTTACTTACTTACACACATTAAATTTCCAGTCAGGGAATCATCCCTCTGATCTGGATACACATAGGAACATAAGGTGTTAGCCATCCAAACGTAAGCACTTTTCAATCCAATTTAATTTGATGTGAAAATGAAGCACATGTTCCAATATATTCAACTAAACTTCAGAGTGCTTAAGTTTGGTTGGATTGTTCCCACAGTGCAGAACACACAGAACTTTGTTTTCTCAGAATGTATTGCACCTTGAAGCAAAACCCTAGAAGCATTCTGTATAGTACTCATCGGCAACCAAATCACATGAATAATAAAAACAAACAAAGGAATTACTATCCCTAGGGATTGCGGAATGCAATCTGTGTACCAGCCTCTTGAGAAAGCAGAGAATACTATAGTACAAATAAGAATCAGGTGCAAGTATTTAATTTCATATCACTGCCTTACAGCTTTGTCTTATTTTAGCCAAGTGGTTTTGTTGTTGTTGTTCAGTTGCACAGTCGAGTCCGACTCTTCGCGACCCCATGGACCAGCTCCCACCAGGCCTTCCGGTCTTCCGCCGTCCTCTGAAGTTTGCTCAATTTCATGTTCGCTGCATCTATGACACTGTCTAACCATCTCATCCTTTGCCGTCCCCGTTGTCTTTGACCTTCAATCTTTCCCAGCATCAGGGTCTTCTCCAGTGAGTGCTCCCTTCTCATTTGGTGGCCAAAGTATTTGAGCTTCAGTTTCATTATCTGGCCTTCCAGGGAACAGTCAGGGTTGATTTCTTTGAGGATTGACTGATTTGTTCTTCTTGCAGTCCAAGGGACTCTCAAGAGTCTTCTCCAGCACCATAGTTCAAAAGAATCTATTCTTCGGCGCTCGGCCTTCCTTATAGTCCAACTCTCACAGCCATACATGACTACTGGGAATACCATTGCTTTGACCATGCGGACTTTTGTTGGCAGGGAGATGTCTCTACTTTTTATCATGCTGTTTAGGTTTGCCATCGCTTTCCTCCCAAGGAGCAGGCGTCTTGTATTTTCATGGCTGCTGTCACAGTCTGCGGTGATCTGGGATCCCACGAACGTGAAGTCTGTCACTACTTCCACGACTTCCCCTTCTATTTGCCAAGGAGTGATGGGGCCGGATGCCATGATCTTAGTTTTTTTGATGTTGAGCTTCAAGCCCACTTTTGCGCTCTCCTCTTTTACCCCGAGGAAGAGGCTCTTTAGGTCCTCTTCACTTTCTGCCATTAGAGTGGTATCGTCTGCATATCTGAGGTTGTTGATCTTTTCCCCAGCAATCTTAATTCCCGCTTGTGATTCATCCAGGCCAGCATTTCGCATGATGTACTCTGCATATATATTAAATAAGCAAGGCGACAATATACATCCTTGTCGTACTCCTTTTCCTATGCTAAACCAATCAGTTGTTCCATATCCAGTTCTAACTGTCGCTTCTTGGCCCTTATACAGGTTTCTCAAGAGACATGTGAGGTGGTCTGGTACTCCCATCTCTTTAAGGCCCTGCCATAGTTTGTTGTGATCCACACAGTCAAAAGCTTTAGCATAGTCAATGAAGCAGAAGTAGATATTTTTCTGGTACTCTCTTGCTTTCTCCATAATCCAGCGAATGTTGGCAATTTGATCTCTAGTTCCTCTACCTCTTCGAAACCCAGCTTGTACTTCTGGTAGAGAGGAAGGACAGCCTGGGGGGGGTGGACATTAAAGGATGCCCTGACAGTTCTGCAGGGCTGCTCCAGCATGGAAGGCTGTATGGAAGACGCTCTGCCCCCCCACAACTTAGGGATGTCAAGTCCCCCCGGGGGGCGGGGAAACCCCCGCCCGAGAGGCCCGTTCCCCGCTGCCGCCGGATTGGGCCCCCGGGGGGAACTCCACCCCAACATGCGCGTCACTTGGAAGTGACGCGACCACGCTGGGCACACAATCATCCGAGGGAAAACTCTATGGTTTTCCCTCGGATGATTGTGGCCTCGCCCCCAACGTCCCCGACATACTTGCGTCACTTCCATGTGACATGCATGTGGCGCGCGCACGAAGACTCCCGGAGCAAGGCTGGACTCCCCCACTCCGGAACAGGTAAGCACTTGGCAACCCTAACACAACTAACTCCTTGGGAGGAAAAGCCAGCAACCCTTTCCTGCTCTGCCAAGGACAGCAGATGGTAGAATCAAGGCCCAGAGCCAGAAGGGAGGCAGACAAGGCCCATGGAGACATTGGGGAGGTGGCTGGAGGATGCCACCAGCGGGGAAAGCATGATGGCGAGACAGAGAAGAGGCAAGCTCTGTCAGCAGCAAGCCTGTCACTGGCCCTGCAACCCACGACAGGCCAGGAGGAGAGGCTTTGCAGGGAATGGAGAGTTGTATGCTTCCAAGGCCTAGGCAGGCCTAACACTCAGTCCTCCAAAGAGGCTCAGGTGGGCGGGGCCCAGGAAGCATCCTCAGAGAGTGTCCCAGTGGTCCAAAGGTCTGTCAACCAGGAAGGCCTTAAAAATGCAGGCCGAGGAAGAGACATGGGAAAGGGGGCAGAACCATCCCTAGGCATAAGTTGGAAGGACGGGAGAGCTGGGTGATTCAGGGCTCTTTTTGTAGCAGGAACTGCTTTGCATATTAGGTGACACACCCCTAATGCAGCCAATCCTCCAAGAGCTTACAGAGCTCTTCTTACAGGGGCTACTGTAAGCTCTTGGAGGATTGGCTACATTAGGGGTGTGTCACCTAATATGTAAAGGAGTTCCTGATACAAAAAGAGCCCTGCTCCTCTTTTTGCTTTACTGAGGCTCCTCTAAAGAACTGACCAAGAAAAAGGGAATCCAGAAGCCCTGGATTCTACCCTTGCACCCCCAGGAATGGACATGGGCAGAGAACTGGACAATTAGATGGACAAGACTTTTGATAACCAAGACTTTATAACCAATTGTTAGTGATTCAATAGAAGACTATTGTATTGGCTGAAACAGCACTATAGTTACTGGCTGGCAACTGAGGGGAGGGGGGGAATCTCAGACAGCCTATATGTTCCGTTTCAGGAAGTGTTCACTAACAGTTTCTGTACTGACATTTCAGACAGAACCGTTTTAGTAACGGTTCCCTAACGGAATATACTGCCTTTCAGACACAAATGCTTCTATCCCGTTAGAAAAGCATTCCTGAGCTGTTTGACCTTCAAACTGCTTCCAAGCGGTCTTCAATTTTCTATATCGTTCCTGAAGCGCTACAGGGTACTGTGTAAAATGCCCTGTAGTGCTTCCTCCGATGACGAGGTTTCCTCGCCCTTTTTCACCCGTGCGGGCGATCTCCGCCTTTTAAAAAAATGTTCTTTTAAGAGCACTATGGCACTTTAATACACCAAAACAGCGCAATAGTGACCTCATTGGACTGCCTGGACCACTGATACGTGAGATCTCTACATCTGGGGAGAAAAGTGATTTCAATGGAGTACAATGCCATGGAGTCCTCCTTCCACAGCATTCACTTAATGCCTGGAAACTGGTATCTGTAGGCAGGAGAAAAGCTGTAAGCAATGCTCCCTCTAAGCTGTGGAGTCCTGTGAGCCAAAATTCCACTTTGTGAGCTACTGCCATTAGAATTGTGAGCAAGTTATTTGGCTACTGCATAAATTAGTTTGCTCTGGAGCCATTCTTCCTGAGCTATGACAAAAACCAAAATTGTTTTAGGATGTTATTTAACTGTTCGTTATTATCTATGTGTAATTTAACATTTTATATTGTTTTATTGCTTTATCTGGCATTATGCCCTGTTAGCCGCCCTGAGCCTGCGGGGAGGGCGAGATAGAAATCTAAATAATAAATAAATAAAATAAAATAAAAACGTGTGAGCCAGAGGCTAAAAAACTGTGAGCCAGCTCACACTAACTCAGCTTAGAGGGAACACTGGCTGAAAGTACAGGGGATCCCCAGGTCCCCCCTGGACGCATGGCATTCCGAAATGCTGGCCATCAAGAGGAGAATGCTGTTTGCAAGCCGGGAAGGAGCTAGTGTTAAAAAAAATGCTTTCAAACTGTGCGTTCCCGAGCTTCCACTTTCTATGTTTAAATCCCCCATGTATCTCAATGGAGTCCAGGCATTCCAATAGGGTCACTATTGCACTGTTTTGGGGTTGTGTTACAGCGCCATAGTGCTCTGAAAAGAACGTTAAAAAAAAAAGACGGAGATCGCCCACACGGGGGGGAAAGGGTGGGACAACAAAGCGGTGCCGTCTGAAATGCCCAACCACTTCCGAGACGGCTCCTTACCAGTAGAGGAAAGGCTGTGTCAAACGGCCATCCCTGTACCGGTTTACTCCAAGACAGTACAGTAACGGCTTAAAAAGGGTAATCTGAAATTCCCCAGAGAGGGAGGGAGAGAGGTGTGTCTAATCCAAAGCTTCTCCTCAACTCAGAGGCCCTTTATTATACAACTCATACCCGTTATTTTTCTCCACTTCCTATGTCATTTTCTTTTTCTTTTTTAAATCTCAAGACTCTTAGTCATCAAATTCATCCTTTACTACAATCAAGGACCAATCTACAGGTGGAGGAAGGCATTTAAAACACTCTCTGAATAGCAGCTTCCCCATACGGGGACTCTAACAGATAAGCTGTTGCATGGAAAGTTTTCCATTTCACAACCCGATGTTCCTACTATGTAGACTAACTAGGAATTACAATTTCTCATATTTTTACATGTCTTTTAGCAGCATCCTTGAAAGAGAGAGGATCACAGCAACTACAATGTAATTAACCCTTTCTCCTTTAGCGGTTTTCTTAATATAAATGGGTACTTCCCTTTCCCCTTCCAAATGTGCCCTCTTATTTAATATGGGCCCCAGCCACATGGGCTGGAAAATGCGGGGGGGCGTGGCTGTTTGCCCCGGGGCACGATCAGACGTCCAGTTGTGGTCCCGTCGAGGTCCCGTGACTAGGGGGGAGGTGCCGATCACACCACAGGCAAAGAAGCGGGGCGGCAAACGGGGTAGGGTTTTTTTTAACTTTTAAAACTAAAGTGTGTGCATGCTCCGTTGGGTGCTTGTGCGCATCCGTGGAGCCTTGGGGGGGAAATGACCTGTTTGCGAGGGGACATGGGCGGGCGCCGGATGCCACCAGAAACACGATCAGATGCCCGCCCTTGCCCCGCAGTTTCCGGAAACTAGTACCTCCGAGGTACTAGTTTTTTGCCCCGGATCTTCGTCGGGAAGCCTCGGGTGAGCCACGGGAGTTCTACGCTTCCCAGATGTGGTGGTGAGATTGTGCCCGGAAAATCCGCCTATCTTCCGTCTCTGTAGCGTGGCTAATGCTCCGTGTGACCCCAGCCATGGTTTAATTACTGGAGCAAATACCAAGTTTGCGCGAATGATTTATTAACAGGAAAACGGCATGCGGAAAAGAGTCCAAACTCTCCCCCCAGCAACTCAGTTTCAATAGTCTGCTGATACGCACACTGCTGGTGTGTGTGTGTGTGTGGGGGGAGTCTTTTAAGATGGAATTAGAAATTTCCCAACACCCTGGCTAGTTGGGGGCAAGGAAGACTAGTTTTAACATGTTTAGGCCACATGTTATTTAAGACAGACTTCTCTTGTAAATGAACTGTGTTATTTGGAGGAGGCAAATCCATTTTTTTTTAAACAGGAAGCAAGAGAATCCTCCATATTGACTGAATAATCAGCCTTCAGCAGTCTGAGTATTCAGGCTGAATGACAGGACAGTCTATCTGCCCAAAGATAGACTTGTTTTGCCTTTAAGAACATAAATCCCTGCTGGATCAGACCACCAGTCCATCTAGTCCTGCATCCTGTCTCACACAGTAGCCAAGTAGTTCCTCTGGACAGCCAACAACATCAGGGCATAGGGGCCAAGACCTCCCCCTGATGTTGCCTCCTGGCTCTGGGATTTAGAGGATTAGTACCTCTGAATGTGGAGGTTCCCCTCAGTCACCATGGCTAGTAGCCACTGATAGACTTGTCCTCCATGAATCTATCTAATCCTCTTTTAAAGCTGTTTATTCCTGTGGCCATCACACTGGCAGTGAATTCCAGATTTTAAACACCCTTGGTGTAAAGTACTATTTCCTTTTCTCCATCCTGAACCTACTGCCCTTCAGTTTCATTGGATGCCCTTGAGTCCTAGTATTTTGAGAGAGGAAGAAAAAATTCTCTGTCCACTCTCTCTGCCCCATGCATAAATTTATAAACCTCTATCATGCAGCCCCCAGTCATCTCTTTTCTAAACTGAAAAGTCTCAGACTATTCAGCTTTTCCTCATAGAAAAGGTGCTCCAACCCCCTACTCATCTTGGTTGCCCTCCTCTGTACTTTTTTCCAGCTCTGCAATGTCTTTTTGGAGATACAATGACCAAAACTGTATACAGTATTCCAAATGAGGCCACACCATAGATCTATACGGAGGAGGAGGAGGAAGAAGAGAGGGGGAGGGGGAGGAGAAGGTTGGATTTATACCCAGCCCTTCACAGGGAGTCTCAGAGTGGCTTACAATCTCCTTCCCTACCTCTCCCCACAACAGACACCCTGTGAGGTAGGTGGGGCTCAGAAAGCTCTGACAGAAACTGCTCTTGAGAGAACAGATCTGAGAGAACTGTGGCTGACCTACGGTCACCCAGGTGCTGCATGTGGAGGAGTGGGGAATCAGACCTGACACTGTTAACCACTGCACCAAACTGGCATTACAATATTGGCCATTTAATTCTCAATTCCTTTCCTAATAATCCCTAACACTGAGTTTTTCTTTTTCACCACTGCAGCACACTGGGTTCACACTTTCATTGAGCTATCCATTACAACCCCAAAATCTTTTTTCCCTCTGTCTCAGCAAGTTCAGATCCCATTAGCCTATACTATTGTACACTACCCTGAGCCCTGTTTTAAAAGGGGAGGGGTAGTTTAAAAATCTAATTTAATACATAATTTAATAATAATACTTGAAGCTGGGATTTATTTTGTTCCAATATGCATCACCTTACACACTTAACAGCTTCGAACTTCACTTGCCACACTATCACCCACTCACCCAGTTTGTGGAGGTCCTCTTGGAGCTCTTCACAGTCAGCCTTGGTTTTCACCATCCTGAATAATCTTGTGTCATCTGCAAATCTGGCCACTATACTACTCAATACAGTCCACAGTCAACAAAGACCAAGAACAACCAACAAATAACAACTGTGTACTGATCAACCCACCCAAGAGCAATAAAAGAGAGACTACAATACAATGCAAAACATGTAATCCATCATAGGACAATACATGAATATAATCCAGAATAACAGTCTCCTGAAACCCAATCTGGAATAGGTGTCCACAATGAAGTCAGGTACACTTTACAGAAGTCAGATGTCCAATCCTTTTCAACACTTTTCCTAGGTACAAGAAGTGTTTCGGACTTCAGGTCCTTCCTCAGGAGCTATAAGCTATAAAAATAGCATACATCATACTAATGAAATACTAATACAAATATGTACATTAGTATGATGTATGCTATTGTACCTAGGAAAAGTGTTGAAAAAGATTGGACATCTGACTTCTGTAAAGTGTACCTGATTTCATTGTGGACACCTATTCCAGATTGGGTTACAGGAGACTGTTATTCTGGATTATATTCATGTATTGTCCTATGATGGATTACATGTTTTGCATTGTATTGTAGTCTCTCTTTTATTGCTCTTGGGTGGGTTGATCAGTACACAGTTGTTATTTGTTGGTTGTTCTTGGTCACTATACTACTCACCCTAGCTCCAGATCACTGATGAATAAATGAAATAGTACCAGCACCACTACTGCTCCTGGTGAGACACCCCTTACCTCTATTGTGAGAACTGTCCACTGATTCCTACTCTTTATTTCCTACTCTTTGCTTCCTACTCTTTGCTTAACAAGTTTTTAATTAATAAGAGAACCCATTCTCTTATTTCATGACTTACTCAGCCTTTCAAAGTCCGGATTTATAATGTCTAATGGGGCACTGTTGTCTACATGCCTGTTCACATTCTAAAAGGTTGGTGAGGCATAACTTCCCTTGGTAGAAGCCATGCTGATTTCCCCCCAGCAGGCTTTGTCCCTCTGTCTCTAACAATTCTATCTTCACTCTGAGACTCCAATCTCCTCCTCCTCCTCCTCCTCCTTCTTTTACTACCAATTTGCCCAGGACAGACGTTAGGTTGACTGGCCTGTAACTTCCTGGTTCTCCTTTGGATTCCTTTAAAATAACTGGTGTAACATTTGCTACTCTCCAATCTTCTGGTACAGCGGCTGAATTTAGTGATAGGTTCTCTTTGTAAACAAGAACATCTTCAGCTGCAGTGCTGTGCTCTTGCTATCTTACATCTCTGTACAAAGTCATATTTTGCAAGAGCAGAGGGCATAGTGAAGAAAACAGACAAAGATATATTATTCATCAGGCATCTGTCTATCCACTTGCTCTTCTTCTGAATCCAGAAAAATGATTCAATCCCTGGACCTACCAAAACAAACAAACAAAAAAAACACCCCTAGACTAAAAACACAAATATTTATTTAAAAACCCTTTTCTCTGTTCTAGATTGAGTCCTGACAGTTCAATTTCCAATATTATCCTTTAAATAATAATAAAAAAGCCCAGGACATTCCTGATATCTTCTTTATAAGTTAACCACATACATAGAACTCATCAGTGTGAAAGAGTTCTCATTCATTTCAATTTGCTTAGCTTTGCCCCTCCAGCAAACATGAACAGAAAAGACTTTCAGCACAAGTAATCCCACCAGCATGAGAGGATAAATAATCAACTGGAATTCTTGAAGAGCCTACAGTGTAGATGGTAACAACAACAAAAAATCAGGATAAAATTAATCTCTATATTGTAATAGTTGAGAAGCCCAGGATGCTGGTATCTCTTCCAGCATCCCACATATATTATTCCACTACAGTGCAAACAAACTTCCATTTACGATTCACAACAATTATTTACTGGCAATCCATATTGTTTGTACCATACCTTCCTTTGATTTGTGAATTTCATCCAATATGATCTGGGCACAGTAGACTTCCCGGACTTTTACCCCACCTCCACAAAGGGCTGTGTGCTTCTGGCGCTGAGGGTCCTGTTGCTCTAGCAGGAGAGAAACATCACATTCCTTCCATTCTGATGTCTTCCATGCATATCTTGAGGGAAATAAGAAACACAAGGCAATTCTTCCAAAGCCTTTTGGATGATCCACCTTATTGCACAAATGTGTTACAGTCTTGCTGACTTAGATCACTATGCAAATATCAAAGTGCTAATAGGGTAAAATCCGCAGTATTAAAAGCTTATTTGTGAAATTAATGAAAAGCTACACAGCTTTTTTAAAATTCTTACAAGCAGCCTGAAAGTCTTGGTGGGGGGGACTAAATAGACTATATTCATGGCTAAGTAAATAACTATTACCTGTTCTGCCATGACTTATATGCATGATGATGCAATATAATCAATTTCAAATAAGAAATCACTCTTGGCTGTGATCTCTGGTATCTTACACAGTTCCAGAATTCAGAGGAGTCTACTACACTACACTGATCGCAACATAGAGGTAGGGCTTCCCTGCTTTTGAGAAATTTGTGAATCTTTCAATTTTCCCTTTGTCTCAGGAAGATGGATCTAACAGATATTACCCTTCATCACTCTGAAATACCAGCTGTGCCGTGAATTGCCCCAGCTCTGGGGAATATATAGGAATGTGCTTTTCACTTCCACCAGTCCTTTGAAATGAGGGCAACAGTAAAATACAGATACACAGAGACAGAGAGAAGTTTCTTATAAGACCTCATTATGTTTAGAAAATGAATAATAAAATACATACAAAGTTCACTTTATTGGAGGGGTTTTTTTTTAGGTATTGAAACTATGCTGCTTATCACAGAGACCCCATACTACTATATCATGGTATGTTAGTAAGGATGGACATGAACTGAGGGGGAAAAACAGTTTTATTTGGGTTCAGGGCAAGTCCTGAGCCGAACCCCAAACAAAACTGCTCTAATGAACTGAACCAGTTTGGAAAACTCAGGACATGGCAGGGCAACCCCCCAGGGTCCTAGAGACTTCAAAACTGTGGAGCATCTCCAGTTAACGCTCCTCTACCTGCCCACCAAGTTTGCTGAAGATTGGACTTAGAGGGTCTGAGGTATGGTCCCCCAAAGAAGGTGCCTCCAGGAAAGTCCTTCCTGGGGAAGTGACAGCTGTGGGTTCAGGAGTGTATAGAATGGGCTCTATGCAAGCTAGAGACATCAAACTCATGGCAGACCTCCCCAGGACGCCCCTCTACATGCCCTGAATTGGGTGGCCCAAACTACAGCCTCCCTAAAAAAGTGCTCCAAGGAAAGTCCTTTCTGGGGAAACATCGTCAAGTGTGGGTTCTGGACCATAAAATGGACAGGATGAACCCTGTGTGACCTAACAAAGAGGAGGCACCAAACCTACAGTGGACATCCCCAGGATGGTCACACCCATCTCCCCCAGAAGCAGGTGGGTCAGAACTGTTGCCAGCACTTTTGTGCATGGCCATCACTGTGTCCCTGGCCAGGCCCACCCTCTCTCCACTGACCAGATGACAGCAGGGCCAACTCCCGCTGCCCTGGCCCAGGGGCCACCCACACAGCAGATGGCAGTAATGCAGGGCAGGTCCAACCCTTCTGGCCTGCCTGGGCCCAGGAGACACCTGCACGACAGGTAGGTTACTCCCCATACGCACCCTTCCTCCACAGGCAAACAGAATGCTTAGCTAATATGGCCTTTGGTTTGATCCAGTAAGATTCTTCTTCGTTCTTCCTGTTCCCCTGACTGGAATTTGCAAATGTTCCATGACCCTTAACCAGGACCATACTCAAACCACTCAAGACTAGAAACTTTGAACAGTATGAAAGTAGACCAACATGACGAGCTCAGAGGTTGATTTCTACCACCATGCACCTGTTAATGTCACAAGTAATTGCCCAAGTGGCTAAGCAGTAAGAGTACCTGATAAATATTTTCAGTTTCCAATTTTATATGCACTATTAAGGGTGTCCTTTTTAAAAATATTGAAAAATTGAAGTCTATAATTTTGACTCCACTTAAATTACCAGCAGAAAAAGAATGGCTTAAATTGTGTTCAATGTGGATACAAACTTTAATTCAAAATGATGATAAACTTTTGTCTAGTTACAAAAGTCTTTAAAAAGCTGTAATTCACAGGAAATATTTGTAGAAATATGTATCTACTTCTAATTTGCAGGACTTTCAAATGAACTGTCAGTTAAATTGCACAATATCTTGTGTGTATTTGAAAATAACCAGCATGGGGGGGTGTATAGGCACAGATTTCTCTGAAAAACATCCTTTTAACATAATAAATATGAAACTGTCTTTGTGGAACACACAAATTATAATAGATGGAACTTTCTTTTGTAGATATAACTTTTTTTAAAAAAATCCTTCAATAACATGACATATCACTGTTTCCCACAAAGACAATCTCACTTCTGGAAGCGTTAGCTAAACAGCAACAAGTTAAATGTACTGTGCTTTGCTTCCAATCACATTAAAATGTCAAATTCCTTGGGGCTAAATGGAAATCAGTTTGCAATACCAAATACTTAAGGACAGGTACCTACTCTTATTTGGTCATTATTGCTTTAAGCAAATGTGTGTTGATTTAAATCAGTGTTTAGGCAAATAAGCAAAGATCTATGACAAATTAAAAGTGACTAGTGATTTTAAAACTACAACCCCCTTGAAAATATTCAGAGAGTCAGTCAAGTATGAGTGCGAGATGTAGAGCATATTTCAAACCTACCTGCAGTATTAATTAAGACTTATAGGTCCTGTTCACACTAGGGGTTTTGGGCCGGGAGCAGGACGGATCGGGGGCGGAGCAAATGGGCGCGATCCCACGGCAACATCTGGGAAGCGTTGCCTGCCCGTCCACGATCTGTCCTTTCCGCCCGAAAGCCCGCACTACAAAGAACCACCTATTTGGGTGGTTCTTCTGCTTGAAGCGCCGCATGCCGGGCCGTCGGATTGCCGGCGCGTCTTTGCGCCGGCTCATCCCCGGCTCCTAGCCGAACTGCGCATGCTCCGATGTGCGCAGTTTGGCAGGCCCCCCGTCTGAACTGTGTTTTCTCCCCGGCATCTGATCGTGCCGGGGAGAAAAGGTGCCGCGGCCCAGGGGATCGTGGGATCCCGCCGCGGCGTCTCAACATTGGCGCGGCTTTTAAAAGCCGCGGTTTGAGCGACTTATCCCCTGCCGTGTGGCAGGGGCCATAGAAATCTATCTCAATTGAAAGTTAGATAAAGCAAAAGCAAAGGCTTCCTGTGACGCATCGCTCTAAGCTCTCGAAGTGAAGAGGGATCAATATTTGCTCCAACAGAATACTCACTTTACGACATAACCAACTCTGGAGTATTTCACTGAGAAAAGCTCATAATGTTAAAGAAATAGAGTACACACCAAATACTCAGCTTTCCTTTGATCCTGAACAATCACTGCAGACAAGAGCTTTAAAGTAAAATGCTAGAAACTTCACAAAAGGCAGCACTGTCCTTGCATGGAAATTTAGGAGTTGAAAATCCTCAGTAACTTTCCTACATTGTGTAGTGTTCCTTAAAATATGACCACTTTCAATAGGATGCAGCATCACTTACCCATGGGAATGTAGGCGGAACAATGCAACTGCATTATTTGCATGTTGGGAGGACCAAATGTACCTAATCATTCTTAACCGGGAGAAAAAAGAGGGGGGCAGCCATTTAGAAAACCTTGTGTTTGTTCCAAGTGACTGCTTTATTGCTAAAAGAAGCAGTAGGCGGGATTTAAGATGAAAGAAGTTCTCACTAGGGTTGCCAAGTGTATTTTAGAGCCCAGCGGGGGAGGCTAGCCGGGCTCCGGGAGGCGTCTATGGATTCGCGCACGCGCGCCGCCAGTGCATCACCAGAAGTGACGCGTGACCATAGAGTTTTCCCTCCAATGATCCGGGCCATGCCCCCAACGTGATCAACATGGTTGCATCACCTCTGGTGATGCAGCCACACTGCATTTCGGGAGGCGGAGTTCCCCCCAGGGCCCGATCCTGCGGTGGCGGAAATTGGGCCTCCAAAGCAGGGGTTTACCCGCCACCTGCCCCCACTTGGCAGCCCTAATTCTCACATAGGACCTTGCCTCTGGGTAGTTCCTTTCACATCACTGAGGTGATTTCTTCTGGTACAGGCCCTCCCTCCTAGCCTCTGTTGGCTGAAGTCACTTGCTGCGGAGGAGGTTACCCCGCACCACCTTTAGATTGAAGCTGATTTCTTCTGGTGTGGGCCCTCCTGCCCATTGTTGGCTGAAATCATTTCCTAGGGAGAAGGCTTGCCCTCAGAACTTATTTTCAGATGAGGAACTGTGGTGGTTTTTGGCTACAGGACCTCAGGAGTTACCATTTGCCAAACCAAACTCTGCCAGAGGACAGTACTTTCAAACCCCAGAACATTAGGTGAGAGCTGCAGTTTTAATGAACCTTGAGTAAGGCCCTGACTTGATAGGCCATCACTCATCAATTAGACTTAATAGGAAAGCAGCGCAAATATTGCAATCCAGTATTTCAAATCTGTATCAATCTCTCTCTCTCATTTTTTTTTTCACTCAACTGGAAAAAAATGCATTTTCTAAAATACTACTAGCAGTAAGGAAACCACTTCCCCCCCTTGTAAATATTTTGATGAAGGCATCCTGAACATGTAGTACATGAAACAAGTCATGTGTGGCTATAGGCAGCTGAACCTCATCAGACACAATAAACAAAACCTCAGCTTTGGACAGCTGCTTAGGGCTCAAAGATATAGTTCCTGTGATTCATAAAAAATAGCAGGAAGATGTTATGGATACAGGTGGTGTATTTCAATCACATGACCGTAAACTGAAATAACTCACTGAGTGCAGAGAATAAAATCAGTCAGACAATCCAATCCTTTTGTCTGACTGATTGACATAAATTGGGATGGAAAAGCAAAAATCAGCATACAAGATTTTTTTTTGTAAGATCTAATCAAGCAATGCTTTGTAAAAGTGTCCTCTCTTCTACTGATAGCTAGATGCAGAGAGATGATGGGCAGCTTGCTGATTTTGAAGTAACATGATTGGACCATGCACACCTCACTTATGACCTGCACACTCCCCCCCCCCCCCCCCTGCAAGTATGACATCCCCTCTTCTGGAACAGCCAAGAACAGAAAGTGAAATTCTGCTAACATTTTAATAAACAGCACCAGTACACACATCCATGCAATCATTCCATCTGTCCCGCTAAAAAGATACTTGGTTACACCAGCCACTGACAACCACCAGAATATAACATCAGCAGTGAACTAATCAATTCTAAGGAAAGAGATCAGAGAAAAGGACATAGTCTATCGAAATGACCATAAGCCACTGAGCTGCCTACTAAATATGTTCACAATAAAATTGCAACTTATAAACTGTGGTTTGATCAAAGCTCAGTTTGATTAAAGTTGTGACCTCTGAATGCAGATATTTGCTTGCTTGATTCCAAACCAGGATTTCAAACTGGAGTTTAAATCTCGTTTGTAATACTGAGAGGGCTGGAGAAAAGGAAAATGAAGAAGCATCAAGCCATGCATATCGCTGAAATAAGCGATACGCATTTCTTCGTGGCCTTCATCAAGCTTCCCATGTGGTTCCTTCAAGCCTTTCCATAATAGGCTAAGCAAGTGCTCGGTGGCACCCTGAGTCCAGACATTGCCCTCACTGAGGTTTAGAAGACTAACTGGTTATCTTGTTGGACAACCGAGTTAATTTGCACAGCTGGCTTAATGTCTATATTAGGGATGGGCACGAACCCACAAACAAACCTCGATTAGAGCACAAACCAGGGATTTGGGAGAATGTGTCTTCCACGATCTGCCCACAAACTTCCATGTTTTTCATGCAGGTTCATGGAAGACACATTCTTGGGCCATTTAGATGCTTTTGGAGTTCACTTCTGGGACCGACAGCACACCCGCAAGTGAGCTCTGAAGGCCTTTAAATGCTGTCAGAGCCCAACCACCAGCCTGCGGCCCCAACTGAGGGAGCCCAGAAGGTATTTAAATTCTGTTGGAGACCACCACCAGTGTGCAGCCCCACCTGAGTGAGCTCTGAAGGCATTTAAATGCCTTTGGAGCTTGCTACCAGTTAAGGCTGCCTGACCGAAAGTGAGCTTTGAAGGCATTTAAATGCCTTTGGAGCCCACCTCTAGGTCAGGCCAGTCCGACTGAGCTCTGAGAGTGAGCTCTGAAGGCTTTTAAAGGCCATTGAAGCCCACTTCTGGGGGGGCCTGCCCATTTAAAGGCATATAAGGCCTATAAACGCCTTCAGAGCTCACTCTGGGAGCTCATTCGAGTCAGGCTGCCCAATTCGACTGAGCTCCAAGAGTGAGCTCCGAAGACCTATGAAGGCCTTCAGAGCTCACTCTCAGTCAGGCAAGTCCGACCTGGAGGTGGGCTCCAAAGGCACTTAAATGCCTTTCACACTCTTCCAGGTGGGCCGAACTCCCCAAATCATGAACCAGTTCTTGCCATGGAGGAGTTTGTTGGAGTTTCAGGGTTCATTAAAACCATGAACCTCAAACGAATCTCCATTTTCCTGGTTTGTGCCCACCTCTAGTCTTTATGTAACCTTCTGATCTCCCATTAAGGTATGTATGACATATGTTCAGAAACTGAACTGAACTGAACCATTATATGTTGTCAGTCTTTCACCTTCCCCATCTCCATCTAGAAATCCCTCATTAAGATTTCTGATATGCAACTAGACTTACCTACAGACACTGCACGAATCGTACCCTTGCCCATCACTTTTAACTCTGGCAGCTTACGGTTTTATTTTTTTCACCCCAAGTATATGCTTTTTTTGTCCATAATTTCATCCACACTTCAGCTAACCTACTAGGGTTCCCACCTCATGGATGGAAATTTTGCATCAAAGAATCAATGATGTAGGAGAACAGATTATATCCGTAACCTGTAACCCCACCAATTTACTTGCATGTAAATGTGTTTAATCTCCAAACTAATTACAGTGACGGAAATCTGTGCCTCAAGAGCTCTTTTTATAGTTTCTTTAAAGCAGCTCTGGAAAATTCCAAGGTCCGTTATGCTGCCACCTTGTAATTTGAAGCTTTTTTTTTCAAGAACAGTCTGAATTAATCAGATGCATATTAAAATACATATGTACCCCTCTCTCAAATATGCATCAATACGTGTTTTCACCCAGCATGGTTCACCAGCCAAGTAAGTGAGTCCACAGCAATATCAACCATTTCAGGATCAATGTCTCTCCAACTAAAGAAAACAAGAAGGCAAGAAACATACCTCGGGCATGGATGAAGATGTCCTCCTCCTCCAATGTTGCATGCCTCTCTTTCTTCTGTTTCGGGACATTCCTTCCCGGCTCCTATGGCAATATGTGTTATATTCCGAGTTCTGCTTCGGAATCCTGGTGACAGATCCCCTGAGTGACAAGTCTTTGAGCAAGTGCTCCATGAAGACCAATCTGATGTTTCACAGTCTTTAGGCATAACACAGGACTGAAAGGTCAAAGGGATGGTTTCTTGCACACAAAGGCTGTGATAAGAAAGTATTTGGTTAAAATAAAAACCTGTGAAAACCACAAATTCTACCCAAATTGGCAAGTTTCATTTTCGGGAGGCCTTGATTTGGTCTCTTGTGACTAACAGAAAGAAAGCAAGTGTGAAAAAAACATGCATTTCTACTTCTTTATGATGCAATATAAGACAGTATTGCAACAGAAGAGTGTGGGTACACAATAAGAGCCCCAGTGTATCTGTCCCACAACTACTGGGCTGGTAATGTATTTATGATAAAACCTGTGCTTGGAAATCTCAACATATGTGAGAAATGTATGGGAACGTCATGCACAAAATGGAACCTCCAGAAATAAGTTTATTCTTAACATAATAAAGATCTGAATGTAATTTTTTGTAAATGAAAGACAAGCTTAATAAGCCCTTTCTAAATAATCTTGCATTGTGTTACATTTTTATAATAGGATCGCAGCATTTAATTACACATAATGGCAGGTTAATAACATTAAATGTAGCATAAAATTATAAAGGTACGAAAGGGTTATTTCTGCTATGTGAACCCCAAACTAATTTCAATGAATACATGCATTGGTATGGGCTAACTGAAAAAGGATCCTGCAACTATGTTACTTAAAAACACTGGAACATTTTATACAAATAATTTTATAACAGTTACTGGTAATTCCAGTTGTTGATTGCTATTCAAGGATGATCAGTTGATATTTCAAAATCAGTAGTTAAACAGGAGGAATGTTTAAGGGGCAAACTATGTGCAGGATCAGGTACACCAGTCTTTTTTCTGTATACTCACTATTTAAAGAGAAAAGTTTATCAATAGTGACTTAAAAGCTGGATGTGTGCATATATTGTTCTCTGGAAATCAAGCAAGATTGGTGGTCTTTCTGCCTGCTTCCAGAATTTTTTGCTTCCATTCTGCTCTGTTTGCATATTTCTAAATAAGCAGGTATTTCAAAAGATGTTGTAAGTCTCTTATTGCAAGGAAATTTAACCTTTATGGCACAGATTGTTCAGGGAGAAGTGAAATGAGACATTGTCTTTAGCAATTTTGTCAATAGGATGGATGAAGTAGGTGCTTTTATTCAGGGTCTTTACTGAATATAAGTTTTGGGAGCAAGTGAAGCTACTCTTCAGTGCTTCATTCTGCTCCTACAACAGTTTAGTGATCCTGAATGGGGAAGGCAGTAAAACAGTCTTGAAGCTGGAGAAAAGCCTGTTCTTTTTAACAGCAAAGAGGGAACAAAAATATAAATCTTAGTGTGGAAAGCCATGGAGATTTACCCCGTTCGCGGGGAGGGCGGGGTAAAAATGATAATAATAAATAAATAAATAAATAAATAAATAAATAAATATCCCTTAACACACACACACACACATTTAACAATTTCTAGAATTGGTATGGATTGCTGCAGGTAATGCAGTCTTGTATTGTTGTTGTCATTTTTAAAGAATACAAAGCTGGTAAAGTGTTTTGCCCAACAAATATATTTATAGCATTACTGAGATAGTATATGCAAAGTGTTTTGAATATTTCAAAGTGATCTATAAATGCAAACTATCAAACATACACACACAGAGTTTGAAGACTGATGGAAAATGGGGAAAACGTCTTAAGTAATCATCACTAGTAGCGTACTATCCAATAGGTGTTCACAAGATGTGCTAAAGGAAGCTGATCCATGACGTGGTCCCCATTCCCTTACTATCTATGAATCCCGCTGCAACTTTATCCACTGTATATTAGATTTAATTGCAGAGATTCCTGTTGAATTTCAAGCGAGGTGGAGTAAACAAGATTACAAGCAGACTATATACTGAAAACCAAATCTTGAGAGACAAATCTCAGGATCCAGCATGACAATCTGAACTCCGTGACCAATAAAATAGTTTTTGCCTAACCAATACATAATCACCAACATAAAAAAACAAGAGTAAAGGGTATATTTCCACCCCGGTCATTGTGCAAAGATTTCAGCAATATTGTTTCTGCAAAACTAGACACCCTGCATGTAGTGGACCTCTTTTCCACATGAGTTTAACTCAAATATGCAGTTGAAAGATGTCAGACGATACGAGCAGGATCCGGAGAATCTCATGAACCCAAATCTCTTCAAAAATATCTAAAGTGATTGAATATTTTCCCAATATAAAGCCGGATGTGAGTGATCGTATATTTTACATTTAATTCTTCCAGAAGACAGGAAAGTAGATATTTCAGTAAATGTATTCTGAGTGTCAAAACATATGGTGACTTGAAATGAGCCTTCATATCCAGAGGCAGCAAATCTCTAAGTACCAGTGCTGGGAGGCAGCAGTAAGGAAGGACCTTGGCTGCCACGCCCACTTAGTTTGGCCCTCTAAGGCAACTTGCAGGCCACTGCATGAAATAGTATGCTGACTAGACGGCCCAGTGGTCTGATCCAGCACCAGTAGGCTCTACTTAGGCTCTTGTATCCTTGCTCCTGCAAATACAGACATCCATTCTGTACATACTAAAAGGAAACCATTATTCAGCATAAACCATACAAAAAAAAGTAAAGGACTTTTTGACAGAAAAAAGTGCTAAGTTTCACTGCCATGTTTACAGAAAGCTTCTATGGGCATCAGTAAATACTAATGTAAGGACAGTTGGAGCTCAGATTGCCGCTGTGCTGGCAGAGGAAGAGCCAGGGGTTTCCACTAATGTCCACTCCTACAGCCCCTGCATTGTTCCTGGATGTCCTTTGATCCCTCAGGACTCAGGAGCAGAATTTCAGGAAGTTCAGTACACTGCAGCAGGAGCAAGGAAGCAGGGAAGAACAATTCCACCAGTTTCACTCTGCTGGCATCCAGTCCACAAAGGTACATACTTATGTTTTTAAAAAATGATTTAAGATGTTCATTGATGGATATATCCTTCCTTTGTATGCCCACCCCCCCGGGATTTCGTGACAATTGCCGGTAGCAAGAGAGATCATCACACCTGCCCAAAGATCATTAACTCCCTTACCCTGTATCTATCACCTGAGCATGTTCATCTCTAAAAAAACAGTGGAAGACATTTTGTCTTGCTGGCTTTTGGTAATCAGCGTTAAGCAAGTTAGAGATGTCGGTCTGTTTTAGCTTACTTCACTATACAGCAAACAATTTACCAACTGGATTTAATTATTTGTGCTGGTGTGTGCAGTAACAATAATAGCTTAACATCTCTGCAGCACTACTGATGATATGCTGTGTAAATCTTCAGTGGCAAAGATACTGGTAGCTGTTGATCAGAAAAGAATCTGGCCTATTAAGAACAACAGAAATTCTGTAATTAATCAAAAGCTGGTTCGGATCAGCTCTGTGACTTACAAATTACTCTCACAGAATGGGCCTGATCAAGATGTTACTCCAAATTTTAGCATGTCTCTGACTGTATGTGTGTGTGTTGCTTCCCCACCATGATGTTAATAGGCTTTCAATGGTAGTTTAATATGAATAAAAGGGTCTTACCTCAGCATAACATTTTTCCCATCACTTCTTGTACACCTCACCTGCCTTGTTTGATAACCAATCTCTATATCCAAAGACTTAGAACTGTGGTGGAGCTTAAACCTGTGGAAATTTTGCATATTCTCAACCACGTGAAGTTTGAAAGTGCTTTGTTCTGTTGAATCCGAACTGAAGTCCAAAATAGTTCTCCCAATCATATTTGTTTCTTTAAGGTGAGGCAGTCTGCATTTACTCCAAGGTCCAACTTTAAGACTGTAGGTATATTCCTCTTCCCCATGAGAACAAGAGATAAAATCATTGCAAATCCTTGATTCAGTGAGATTTGGACATTTGGCTCCACCATAGAGTGGAGGAGCGATAACAGAACGGGTTCTGTGCTGTAAACTCTTTCCACAGTGTCTCCTACATACAGACCAGGAAGAGAAATCCGACACCACACAATCCCGGGGACAAGGAATTAGGCAAGCTTGTTCCAAAGGTGGTTGGGGGATGAAATATTCACATATCTCATTTGCAACAACTGTTCTGTTCAGTTTTTGTACGCACTGTACACTTCTGTGCTGTAATCCATGCTGTGCAGTTACACACTCTGAAGTCCTTGGCTTGACTTCACCATGAGCAAAAGGAACTAGAACACACATGTGCCATTCTGAAACTTCCCACTCAAAGAGTTCAAGATGCCAGTCACATATTTTAAAGCAGCTCCTCTGGCTATCAGGCCTATCACTTTGTTCACAGTTTGAATGGTGGGTCGTCCAGCCTTCTGAATGAACACACCAAACTACACGACTCTGTACACCACCTGAACCACAGTCACCTATGCATCGACCCCAATGACCTAGAAAAATAGAAAGAGATGGTAAATCATTGAAGTTGCCCATAACCACTATATTATCAAATAGATATACAAAATGAATTCCTGTTTAGACATTTCACTTTTAGTTGCATAATCACAATGAAACTAACAGAGCTCTGAGGAGATCGGCAACCGCAATACTCCCAACAGATAAGTATGAGAAATGAGAACATAAGAAGAGCCCTGCTGGATCAGATCAACAGTCCATCTAGTCCTGCATCCTGTCTTACACAGTGGCCAGCCAGTTCTTCTGGATGGCCAACAACAGGGTATAGAGGCCAAGACCTTCTCCTGATGTTGCCTCTAGGCTCTGGGATTCAGAGGATTAGTGGCTTTGAATGTGGAGGTTCCCCTCAGTCACCATGACCAGTACCCTCCATGAATCTACCCGATCCTCTTTTAAAGCCATTTATTCCTGTGGCCATTACTACATCCTATGGTACATTTTAATCACTCTCTGTGTAAAGTAGTATTTCCTTTTGTCTGTCCTGAACCTACTGCCCATTGGATTTCATTGGATGTCCTTGTATTTTAGTATTTTGGGAGAGGGAGAAAAAAATTATCTTTGCCAACTCTCCCCACTCTGTGCATAAATCTATAAACCTCTATCATCCCCCCATTGTCTCTTTTCTAAATTGAAAAGTCCCAGACTCTTCAGCTGTTCCTCATAGGGAAGGTGCTCCAGCCCCCTAAGCAAGCATGTAGCCAGAAAAATTCGGGGGGTGGGGATGAGTACAGTGGTGGTGAGCACACCATGATTTACTTTATTATGAATGAGCAAAATCTCCACAAGGGATCATTCTACAAAGAAGGTTCAATGGTAATCCATTTTGTTTAAAACCAGATATCCCCTTCTTTTATTTACACATGATTAACAGAGTCTTGTAAATGCATGAAGATCCCCACCCCCATATTGTCCCACTTCCACTTTCCTGGGTTGCAGTGTAACAAATGGGAAACCCCCCCCCCCCTCAATGTATCAGCCAGTTTGGTGTAGTGGTTAAGTGTGCGGACTCTAATCTGGGAGAACCGGGTTTGATTCCCCACTCCTCCACTTGCACCTGTCTCCCTCCTAGGCTAAAACAGAGCAAAAGGGGGGGGGGATAGCTTCTACCTTAATGTGCTACAGTGCTGCAGATCAGAGGAACCCATGACTGGTAGGAGGAAAGCCTGGGAAGGAGGCGGGAGACAGGAAGAGGGTAGGAGAATCTCTTGGTTGCCATCCTTTGAGCTTGATCCACCAAGAAAGGAACAATTCACATGCTTTCTGTTACTCTGCCATCTCCTTTTTCCCTCCCGCCCAGACTTCTTACAACATCTGATGAGGAGTCCCCAATGTGGTGCCCGTGGAAGCTTGGATGCCTGTCAACATGTTTCCTGGAGCCCGCCAAGAGATTTTAGGAAGCGGATGGGGCTTTTGTCCAGCAGGTCTTCTGACTTACTACTAGAAATCTGATTGGCTGAGCAGATTTGATAAAACATTCCTTCGGCAACAGCTGCCCTCACAGTACATGGACCTTCACTGAGTGATTAAAGGTAAGCTGTGTGTATGCAAGAAAATATTTTTAAACAATATGTTCCATTTTAAAAGGCACCCTGTTAAATAGAGGTTTTGTCTGAAAAGCTGAAAAGTTATTATTAGAGTAACATAACCTAAACACTTTACATTTGGTGGTTGACCTGAGCCTCCTGTAACAGCCATTTTGTGGTGGCACTCACCATCCTGTGTCAGATTTTGAAAACTGTCCACAGGCTCAAAAAGGTAGATAGATGTTCAAACACATAGTTCTAGAAAACCATATTGCTTCAGTACCATACTCGCAACATTTTTTCTATAGAACTTTTTAATGAAATCAGGCAATTTATAAATTATGTACTAATTGATAGTACATAGCATTCAGCAGATAAAGTAACACTATTTTGTTGTAATACATTTAGGAGTAAGTTTAGCCCAACAAGTAGCATCTAAAAAAAAAACCAAACCCAAAACTAATTTGGAGTTTACCATGATTTCTCCAGGCTGTTATTTGAGTCTGCCAAGCTGTATACCAAGGTATGTCTCCTAAAGTAGCTAAGTTATCAATCTTTGGTGGTCTGCAGCTCTTTTAAGAAGGCTAGATCAAACGGAAGGAATAGGAAAGAGATGCAGAATAGCTTCAAGTATATAGCTAGAGACTTTCTTCAAGAGAAAGCCTTAGGACAAAGTGTGATTAAAAAAAATAATGGTATTTATATCCCATCTTTCCGCTCTTACAAAAGCAAAAGAATCACAGTAAAAACCATCTTCCAACAGCTTCATTGCCTTCCACAAGAAAAACAAGACAGTTTTGCAAGCTCTTTGTAAAGCCAGCATGGTATAGGGGTTAGAATGTCAGTCTAGCATCTGGGAGACCTGGCTTTGAATCCCCATTCTGCTATGGAAGCTTGCTGGGTGACCTTTGGCCACTCACACACTCTCACCTTAACCTATCTCATAGGGTAGCTGTGAGGATACAGTGAGGAGAGGAGAATGATCTAAGCTGCTTTGGATTCCCACTGGGGAGAAAGGAGTGGATAAATTAAGTAAACAGGTATATAAGCAAACAAATAAAACAAGAAGTGAAGGGTATCTCTATACCTGTTCTAACAGGCCATTCCACAATGTGAGCCCATTCACTGAAAACGCCCTGGTTCTGCCCTACACAGAACAAACTGCTCTAAAGGAAGCACAGCAATGAGGATCTCCCTAAGAGCATGATTAGTCCACCGAAATGTATCAGGAGATGCAGTTCAATAGGTATGATGGCCCGAGGGCATTAAGAGTGTTAAGGGTCACAAACAACACCTAGAAGCCAACAGATAATTAATGCAGATAAGACAGCACTGAAATTATATGATCTCAGTCGTTCACCACAGATAAAAGCCAAACCATCAGATCTGGCACCAAGAAAAGGGGGTGGGAGCTTCTGAATGGTCTCCCAATAGGGTTGCCAGGTCCCCCGGGAGGGTGGAGGTTCCCCCGCTAAAAGGGTCCCCAATCCGCCAGTCTGGAAAAGGCCAGCGGGGAGAACCCGACCCCCAAAGTGCCCAGTTCGGGCCAACATGTCCGGTGCGATGATGTCACCCGGAGGTGACATCATCGCACCAGGCACATCGCCGGCTGACGCTCTAGCAATCAGCCTGAAAACTCTATGGTACTTCTAGGTGATGTCATCATGGCACGCGCACACAAAACTCCCGGCCACGGATTAACTCTCCCCCACTATTACCAGTAAGTGACTTGGCAACCAAAGGCATCCCCATACAAAGGCATCCCCATACAGAGCACATTATGGTGGCATAATATGGAGGTTACAGTCATATACACCAGCATGGACAGGTTAGTAGAATTTAGTTAGGGGCCCAATTTATTATCAAAATGTAGCTGAAAGAAGGTATGTGAGAGCAAGTGTGTTGTCACTGAAAATAACTTCTATTAAACTTCAGTGGAAAAAGGAGTGCAATACAAGTTTTGGTAAACTTAAAAAACAACTCTACCAAGGAGACAGAGAATGTGTTTACACATTAAGTCTTAGTCTACATCTACACTGCAGTTTGTCATAGTATTTCCCAAAGAATCCTGGGATGTCTAGTTTTGTTCTTGTTGTTGTTCAGTCACACAGTCGAGTCCGACTCTTCGCGACCCCATGGACCACATCACGCCAGGCCCTCCTGTCTTCCGTCGTGCTCCGGAGTCTGCTTAATTTCATGTCCGTTGCATCAATAACACTGTCTAACCATCTCATCCTTTGCCGTCCTCTTCTTCTTTCACCTTCAATCTTTCCCAGCATCAGGGTTTTCTCCAGTGAGTGCTCCCTTCTCATTTGGTGGCCAAAGTATTTGAGCTTCAGTATATGGCCTTCCAGGGAACAGTCAGGGTTGATGTCTTTTAGGATTGACTGATTCAATCTCCTTGCAGTCCAAGGGACTCTCGAGAGTCTTCTCCAGCACCATAATTCAAAAGAATCTATTCTTCAGCGCTCAGCCTTCCTTATAGTCCAACTCTCGCAGCCATACATTACCACTGGAAGTACCATTGCTTTGACCATACAGACTTTCATTGGCAGGGTGATGTCTCTAGGTTTTCCATCGCTTTCCTCCCAAGGAGCAGGCATCTTTTAATTTCATGCCTGCAGTTACCATCTGCAATGATCTTGGATCCCAGGAATGTGAATTCTGTCACTGCTTCCATGACTTCCCCTTCTATTTGCCAAGGAGTGATGGGGCTGGATGCCATGAGTTTCAAGCCAACTTTTGCATCCTTGTTGTACTCCTTTTCCTATGCTGAACCAATCAGTTGTTCCATATCCGGTTCTGACTGTTGCTTCTTGGCCCTTATACAGGTTTCTCAAGAGACATGTGAGGTGGTCTGGTACTCCCATCTCTTTAAGGACCTGCCATAGTTTGTTGTGATCCACACAGTCAAAGGCTTTAGCATAGTCAATGAAGCAGAAGTAGATGTTTTTCTGGTACTCTCTTGCTTTCTCCATAATCCAGCGAATGTTGGCAATTTGATCTCTAGTTCCACTACCTCTTTGAAACCCAGCTTGTACTTCTGGAAGTTCTCTATCCATTTACTGCTGAAGCCTAGCTTGTAGGATCTTTAGCATGACCTTGCTAGTGTGTGAAATGAGTGCAATTGTGCGATAGTTTGAACATTCCTTGGCATTGCCCTTCTTTGGGATTGGAATGCAAACTGACCTTTTCCAATCCTGTGGCCACTGTTGGATTTTCCAAATTTGCTGGCAAATTGAGTGCAGCACTTTAAGAACATCATCTTTTAAGACTCTGAATAGCTCAGCTGGGATACCATCACCTCTGCTAGCTTTGTTGTCAGTAATGCTTTCTAAGGCCCATTTGACTTCACAGTCCAGGATGTCTGGCTGGAGGTCAATGTGTAGTTTGGTGAGGTGTTAGAAATCTGGGTTCTGCCCTGCTATATTATGTGGATGATATGTTCGCTTGGAGGGGAAAAAATACATTTCTTAGAGGTCAGAGTGGTTGAGGTATACTACAGAGGTTCAAAGGTGTGAAATTGAAATGGCATACACACAAGTTAAAAAGGTACCTCTAATTATCCTAACATCACAAGAAAGGGATTGCTTTTTTAATACTTCAGGATACAAAAAAAAGACAATTATACTATCTTAGAGGATTTTACACATTAATCAGCTTTTTTCATTATCATATACACTTCTCAGCGTATTCAATTAGAAACAAGCAAATTGCAAATGTATTCTAAAGCTCATTTGAAAGCTTAAAAAGGCCTAAAGGAACATGAAAATTTAATATCAGCTTATACAGAAATATTTTTGAAGTGTAGAATGAATTAAGAAGAAATATATAAAACAACAGTCTAATTGTAAAAATCAGTTAAAACTGATTATAAAACAATTTGAAAACAGGAACAATAAATATAATAAAATTAATATAAAATATCTGAATCATCATCAGAATAATTTAAAGTGTGTTCAATCAAAGGTGCCTTTATTCTTGTATTCTTAGCACAAACAGGAACTGCAGCTACACAAGACACTGAAGGACAACACAACTATGAAAATCCATGAACGGATCTCCAATATGTGTTATTGTTAAATATCCACCAGGGGGATATTCATACCAGGGCCACAGCCCAAAGGTACCCTTTCTCCTTCACATCCATCTTAAACAACTAGGTGTTATCTTAGTCCTTTCTTGAAACAATTGGTAGCAGAACATGGAGGGGGAAACTACTGCAGTTAATGCATTTTGGGGAATGTGCAGTGATGGCCTTTCTATGGTGGCCACAGGGGTCATTTGGGGGGGATGCGGGGGGACGCCATCCCCCCGGGTGAGGTGCGGGAGGGCGGGGCCTGGAGCTCCCTGCTGGTGCCCGCTGGAGGTCGCCGCCGGCTGTGGGGAGGACACACTTCTGGTGATGTCAGGGGGTGTGGCATATGCTAATGAGTTGTGCTAATGAGTCCCCCTAGCTCTTTTTCTACGAAATGACCCCTGGGTGGCCATGTTTGAGTTGTTCAAACATGGACTGAACAGCCTGTCAAACATTCACCTCCAGAGATCATGAGACATGATCATGATTTTAGTCAAACTACTGAGTGATTGCACAATATTAGAAATGAATTCCAGATGTCCTCCTGGCTTGCTTCCATGTCAGGAGCACTGTCCCTATGTTCTTCTGGAGACAGGTGCTTTCTGCTTATCCAAGACCAGTGTCTTGAAATGAGCAGAAAGTGAATCGGATGGGAAGAATGCACTCTGCAATGGAGCACCACATCTGTAACAAAAGACAGCACCTCAGAAATGGAAGAAAGGGTTAGGATCCAAGCCACAATTCACCCCACTGAGGCAAATGAACAGGTTGTTAATATATTTCCCCCAATGAGCAAATTGCAACTCCCGGAGATCATCTGAGTTTCAGCAAGCAGCAGAGGGAAAAGGTTAAATCCTCTCTACATTTATACCACCTATGGTTATTTAATAATAAACACCATGTTGCAGATGTGTTCATAGATCTCAAAGTGTCTTATCCAGTTTCCCCCTCAATTAAAGACAAACCATTTTTTTTTTTGCATATAGAACTGAAAATTTCCACCCAAAGTTTAACTAGCTTACAAAAACAGGATTGAGACTGGATCCAAAGATGGCCTTCACAGAAGAATACCCTGGATCTAACTCCATGGACTAGATCCAACTTAATATCAGGGTATAAGGCACACATGCAAACATTCAATGGGCATATGGGAAAGATAGGATTGCATCTGCTAGCACCAGTTACTTATCATCATCATCATCATCAAGAATTTTGGCACTACTTCTGGAAGGAATGAGGTCATTACTACACTCCCCTCCTCTGTCTTCCATTAGGTGAGCTGTGCTTGTGGAAGTGGAGGGAGACCATTTCACTGGCAGCTTTACTTGATCCAATTACTTATACAGTGTATTTTCTTTTTCTTTCTTTTTTTAATATAAACTCTCCTAAAAAGGAGAGAATTTTATTGCTTT
This sequence comes from Gekko japonicus, assembly GCF_001447785.1. Taxonomy (NCBI): domain Eukaryota; kingdom Metazoa; phylum Chordata; class Lepidosauria; order Squamata; family Gekkonidae; genus Gekko; species Gekko japonicus. The sequence goes on along the minus strand of NW_015166478.1, from coordinate 330,753 downwards.
TCATATTAGAAAGGGGGGAGGGTATATAGAGGGGTAAAGAAAAGGTCGAGTGATGTTTTCATTAGTATGTTAGACTGTTAGTAATAAAAAAAATATCTTCTTTGGCTTCATTGTGTTGTCAATCGTCTTTCATCTTCTCAGTTGTAAACAATTGTTAAAAAAGATCAGTAGTGTCCCACTTTTTTGCTGTTAGTAAAAACTTTTCAAACGCCTTGTGAGCTAATTCTTCTGTCTTTGGGCTGGTTTCTCCTCCGAAAAAAACATGAGTGGTCCTCCTTCTCCTTCTCTTCTCCAGCTTTTTAGCTTCTCTTCCGGGTCTTCGCTTGCCGCTCACAGCCTGCAACTGCCGCTTTTGAACACGCCTTTCCGATAAAGTCCCAAGCTCTTAGAACGATTTTTTCTCTTTTTATGTCTTTCGACTTTGAAATAAACGCTGTCATTCTTGTAGCCGGATCCCTTATCCACACCTCCGCTTTAAAGGCATTTCCTCGTTCCTCGTTACTCGCAGCACAAAGCCTTTAACAGATTTCCCAGAAGAGGCTATCATTCAAACCGGAAGCTCCTCCCTTCTTGTTATTTTGTTTACATTAAGCAAAGTTCGCAGAGTGCAATTAAAAGATAAATCTTCATAACATCTTTTCAAACATTCCTTCACCGAATGACACCACCCTTTTCAGCTTTCGTTCTCCCCCTCTTTTCTTCTTTAAAGTCTCTTTTTAAACGGGAGTGCAGGAATCCCTCCTCCTCTTTCGCTGGGGGGGGGGAAGAAACGCGCTTAACTTCTTTTCATTGTAACGATTGACAACTCACAATTTCAGCCGCTCCTTTTCTTTTCATTCGCATTTTCGCTTCATCACACAGGTGGCGTCTGGCGGCTCTCCTATGCCCCGTGCGGGGCCGCATGCGCAGCGAGGTTCATTGGGGCATGAGTGGAGCCTCAATTTCCGACCTGCCGGTTGAGAAAGAGGCTTTTCCACTCGTGCACCCCGAGTCGGAGCCCCTCTGGGGCTCGTCCGGGTCTCCGCTTGCGCGGATCCCCCCCTCAGCCACGGGCGGGCGAAAACGCCCTCGGGAGCGTCCCGAGGTTGCGTCCGCCATTCGCGGAGACCAAACCGGAAGCCCACTTATACAGTGTATTTTCAATATGTTCATACCTACTTTGGATTGGCTGTATTGGATCTCCAGGGTTGGTGGTGGAAAGTGCTGTTATGTCATAGCCGACCTATGGCAACGCCATAGGGTTTTCAAGGCAAAAGACAAACAGAGGTGGTTTGTCATTAGCTGCCTCTGCATAGCAACCCTGGACTTCCTTGATGGTGAACTTGCTTAACTTCCAAGATCTGATCAGATCAGACTAGCCTGGCCCATTGCAGAGGACAGTTATGATATCAGACTGGACTTCCGGGAGACTATACTTTTTGAGCACGTTTCAAGTAAAACAGCTGGAGTTGGATGCAGAGTCAATCCCCACTGCAGCCCTCATAACCTTTCCTAAGCAGGAAACACTGAACTTATTTACACATTCAGAACAAGCACATGGTAATTTAGAAAGCAGATGACGTTACTGCATCTTCAATTCCTCCTTTTCAAAAAGCCATTTACGTGTACACTATTAAAATGTTACGGAGAACCCTGATAAGAGAACTCCACTATACAGTTCCACCTGGGCATTAATGTTTTCAATGGCCACGAAGTTCTTCACATAGAGATCCATTCACACATTCAATTCTTGTTTACCTGTGAAGCCTGAAATGGTAAATTCCTAGTATGCTGAGCATGAAGAGCAGTCCGGGTCATCAGAGAAGTTGGCAACAAGGGTACTGAGCCTAAGACTTAAAATTCCAATTAGCAGTACATATCCATGCACTTTTATCGCACTGTGCTGAACTCAGTAGGAGCAGGGTAAAGGAAGAAATGGGTAGCATCTTCCTCATCCTAAAATCAAGGTGATAGGCTGTCATCTTATATCTACAACCTTGAAACAACTGTAGTACTGCCAAGTAAGGTGAGTGATGAAAAACAGCACTGGGCCTTTAGTAGGGGCAATGCTCTGAGGACTGCATTCAAAAGCTTCCAAGATCAGGGAACCGTACTTGTGTTTTTAGTTCATGCATACCAAATGGGTTCAAGAAATATGGCAAACTACAAGAACAAAATCCCCTTACACCACAAAAATGGCTGCAGAATAACAACGAACTGTAGGACTGGAATGGAACCAAGACATCCAGTTCCCTCTGTCCCAAGCACCATACAGCTAAGGCAAACTGACAGATACCAGGCCAACATTATTTTAAAGAGTGAGAGGGTTTCACAGCTGTTCCAAGCCAGTGCGGAACAACTCTTACTCTTAAGATGAGGTTCCCCCCCCCTTCACCCTAACATTTAACTGGACTGTAGCTTAATCATCACTTCATAGTTGCTGCTCTTTGGAAAGGTTAGATCGAGCGCTAGACATTCAACTCAAAGTTATTTGATTTGAAGGGAAGAGATGCACTACTGTCTTGCGTTTTTGTTCCTCTTGTCATCCAAAACAGATTGTTCTCATGTACTCCTGCAAGGAGTAGCGCATGTTCCCAAGGCACTAGCAACTTCCCACTACGGAGGACAGAAGGATCTACACCGTATTGCACTTGTGATGGTGAAGCTTCTCAAAAGGATTTTCTGAGGGCTACACCACATGTACACCGGGAATTCCATGTCTGGAGCTCCCGTGTGTGTGTGCTAAATGCTGTCACATTGCTTCTGACTTATGGAGACCCTGTGAATCAGTAACTTCCAAAACGTCCTATCGTTAACAGCCTTGCTCAGGTCTTGTAAACTGAGGGCCCTCGTGGCTTCCTTGATTGAGTCCATCCATCTCATGCTGCGTCTGCCTCTTGTCCTGCTGCCTTCAGCATTTCCTACCATCGGGGCTATTTTTGGGGCAGGAACGCACAGGAACTGAGTTCCGGCTGGCTTCCAAGTTGGCCACGCCCAGCAGGAACTCATTAGCGTAATAGGCCACACCCAACAGCAGAAACTCATTAGGATTGGCTACATTAGGGGTGTGTGGCCTAACATGCAAAGGAGTTCCTGCTGCAAAAAAAGGCCTGGGTTTTGTCAACAAACAAGGTAAACAGAATAAGAAGCAAAAGGTGGGTGTGGCTGGATGACCACACTTCTGGTAACATGGGGGTGTGGCCTAATATGCCAATGAGCTGTGCTGTCAGGGGTGTGGCCTAATATGCAAATGAGTTTCTGCTGTTGGGTGCGGCCTATTATGCTAATGAGTTCCTGCTGGGCTTTTTAAACAAAAAAGGCCCTGCCTACCATTATTGTGTGCTTTCCAGTGATTGTTGTCTTCTCATAATGTAGTCAAAGTATGATAGTCAAAGTATGATCGCCTCAGTTTAGTCATTTTAGTTTCTAGGAAGAGCTCAGGCTTGATTTGATCTGGAACCCACTGCTTTGTCTTTTTGGCAGTCCATCATATTTAAACAAACAAACAAACAAGCAACCTGTCTTCCAGCCCCACATTTCAAATGAATCAACTTTCTTCCAGTCAACTCCCTTCATTCTCCAGCTTTCACACCCTAGGGATGCCAGGCTCCAGGTGGGACCTGGGAATCTCCTCGAGTTACAGCTCATCTCCAGACTACAGAGATCAGTTGCCCTGGAGGAAATGGATGTTTTGGTGGATGCACTCTATGGCATCGTAGCCCACTGAGGTCCTTGTCCTCCCCAGGCTCCATCCTCAAATCTCCAGCTTTGTGTGACAGGCTGAGGACTAGCGAAGGGTTTCAGAGGTCATGAAACTATGGAGCTCACAAACAAGGTAGAGGACACAAAGGTACAAAACAGGCGATTACTGAAGAAAATCATGGAATAGGCTTTCTGAGAAGGAAGCGATGAAAAGAGAAAAGGAACAGGAAACTAAGGCAAGAAAGGATTCTGAAGGAACCAGACTTTCATGTAAGAAAGGGGTTGTATGTTATCGGAGGAGGGAAGGCAACTAGAAGGCAGGCTACAGCACATAGGAAGATATAGAAAACCCTTTAAAATAAAAAATTGTCTTCCCCTTTTGGCTCTTGGTTTTAATTTGATTTTAAATGGCTGTTACGAGTTTGATTTTAATTAGTTGTAATTGGCTGCCAGGGGGTTGGTTAATTATGCCTGTTTTACAGTGCAATCCTAAGTAGAATTAAACCTTTCTAAGTCCGACAACATCAATGAGCTTAGAAGACTACAACTTTTCTTAGGATTGTGCTGATAGCTGCTGTTGTTTAGTCCCAGTTTTGGAAATTGTTGTTTTTAGGGTTAGAGGCATCGTTCTGTCTTTGAGATGTGATATGATTTCTCTATGATCCACCTTAACCACTTCAGAGGAGCAGTGGTATAAAAATATTTAAATATTCCAGCTCGTTCTTACACACCACTTTCCCCTGTTTAGGTTTCAAACACATTGTTTACCCTAAAAATGATGCATTTTCAATCACATTGGGAGGGAAGTAACCATAGGGGCACAAAATGGAATGAAGAATGGTAGGTAACTTCCCTCCTGCACTATAATGAGAAATATCAATAAAAAGAGTTATTTAGGCAAACATATGGGGTTAGGTGTGCTCAGGTAATGCTGAGGGATTTTTAAAAACTTTTTAAAAATTTAAATGACAGATTTTCCCCCCCACCCCCCCCACACACACAAAAACCCCCTGTATCACCGTTTTTGAAATTCCACTCAGTTTCGAAAATGTTTACTTGTTTGGCATAGAAGGCCACCATTTAAGAAACAAAAGCATGAACGACTCGTAAGCATACAGAACTGGGATGTGTGTGTGTTTGGAAGGATGGTGTTTATCCGTAAAAAAGAAAAAAGAGCAATGCCATCTGGAATTGTATAAAATCAAAAATATGCATCAATACTGTGAAGTTCATATATTGGAATCTTATCTAAGAGTAGCATTCAAAGAAGAGATAATGTCTTTCTTTTCCAGTCTTTTGCAAACCTGCATATGAAAGGAGAAACACACAAGCCACACAATACAGAGAACGAAAGACAAAGAATCAGCAATTTGTTCAAAATGGAATTCAGTTAACATAGATCAAGAACCTCACTGTTAACTATCATTTTGCATGTTAGAAACTTTCCAATATTCAGCAACAATTTGTGAAAGCATTTACTAATATAATGCTTCACTAAAAATCCATTGCAAGCAGTCCTATCATTACATAGTCATTTAGCAGTGGGATGCAACTTGCAATCATAAATGCGATTACCACAGAAGTTCAGAATTGTATTCTTAAAATTATAAAACCAGAAATACTAGAATTGTCCCTACAACTGAAAAGAAGAAAAACAATAACTTAACATTATATTTTTCCCCCTAAGAGAGAAAGGACTTAATTCAGCTTAGACACAGTTGATCACTGTTTCTGTATTATTCACTCAACAGGCTTTCGATACTGTCTCAGATGAGTGGTTAAGCCAGTGGTACGCACTCAGTGGTTCAAACAGCCACATTCACAATTGCCATCAAACAAGCTATTTGCAATTACCATCCAACAAAAGAGCCGCATGACTACTGAATACCTGGTGTGCCCCCCCCACCACCAAATACATACATACAATGATATAATCTATAATGATTTAATGTATAAGTATAACCTTTTAAGTTACTGGAATACTTCTGTAGGGTTATCTCTCCTCCTCAGCACACATACACACACATACTTGACTCTTAGCCAGCCCTTATGGATCTAGATTGAAAATGGTGAACACACTTTCAGGTTCTCTTGAAAGTGTAATTAAGGCTGCATGTTAAACAACAAATGTTTCCCTGTGTTTAAAAAAAAATCCCTTCAAATTGAACTGTAGCACTCCAGGCCATGGTGTACCCACTCTCTCAGCCCCGTAGCTAACAACTTGTTGCTCAGGGGGCCAATGTTTTTCTCAGGGGGCCTGCCATTATATGTCTGTGCAGTTGTGCACATACTCTATGGTTTCCCACCCCCAGCGTGCCTGGTGTCCTCCCGTCACTTCCAGGTGACGTGCATGCGGCGCGCACAGGACGCCGGCTGGTAGCCCCCCGCTTCCGGCAAAGATACACTTGGCAACCCTATGTTTTGGGGATAGGGCCAAGAGCAGTGTCAGCATTGGTCACCAGCAGCATGAGTCCAGAAGCTGCCCCCCCTTTATTCTTCAGGCCAGGTTGGTTCACTCGCCCAGCTTAGTGGTTAGGCCTCCAAGTTGGGAGGCTGAGGGTGGGGATGTGTCAGCCATTGGGTGGAACCCTAGGTGGGGGCAGCTCCAGAGCAGGGTTCAGGGTGAGCCTTGGCCCAGGGCTTGGAGTGTCAGTGGGAGCAGCTGCCACTACCGTGAGTGCAAATCACGGCTGGCTCTTTGGTGGGCCATGGCTGCGGCTGCCCCCTGTTTATTTTATCAGCCACTCCCATCCCTGCAGACAATTAAGCCTCTGAACTGGGAGGCCGATGGAAGGAGGTGGCAGCTTCTGGGTGCACACCTGGGCTGTGGTGGCTCCAGAACAGGGCCTCAGGAGTGGTGTCGGCGAGGCGGTGGGTTAATACCTCATGGTCAACCGTATTGAATGCTGCTGAAAGATCAAGAAGGCTCAGCAGCGCCAATCCGCCCCGATCCAGATGTCTCCAGAGGTCATCCACCAGGGCGACCAGCACTGTCTCCTTCCCATGGGAAGGGTGAAAGCTGGACTGGAAGGGATCCAGGACCTTAGTGTCATCCAAGGAAATCTGAAGCTGTGTTGCCACTGCCCTCTCTACCACCTTACCCAGGAATGGTAAGTGAGACACTGGGCGGTAGTTATTAAGGACAGTTGGGTCCAAAGAAGGTTTTTAAAGCAGAGGCCAAACTACTGCCTCCTTCAGTCCCCCAGGGAAGGTTCCTGTTGAAAGGGACATGTTGATAATCTCCCTCAGGGGAGTCCGCACCTCATCACCTCAGGCTTTTAACTAGCCACGATGGGCAGGGATCGAGGAGGCATGTAGTAGGCTTCACAGCTGCCAGGATCGTGCCAACTTCATCCTGGGAGAGCAGACTGAAGTGGTCCAAAACAGGACCTGAAGATGTCCAATGCGCTTCCAGTTCTCTTGTTGTATCAATTGTGGTCGGAAGGTCACGGCGGAGCAACAAGACTTTATCTGCAAGCTCGCACAGGCCTCATAGCCAAGCATTAGTTGATCTCAATCCTGTGTCTGCAACAGCACTCAGATTTCCAGATGCAGAAGCCTGCTCTGAATCAGGAAAAAAACCAAGCAGGTGCCAGATAGCTTACAGGCTCTACATCCTATTGCAGCATTTGCACCATAAGTAGGGCCTCTTATTGTCCTTTTATATTACCTGAGGCAGAAGGTAATGGGAAGAAGAAGAGATTGGATTTATACCCCGCCCTTCACTACCCAAAGGTGTCTCAGAGCGGCTTACAAACTCCTTCCCCTCCCCACAACAGACACCCTGTGAGGTAGGTGGGGCTGAGAGAGCTCTGACAGAAACTGCTCTTTTTCAAGAACAGCTCTTATCAGAGCTACGGCTTGCCCAAGGTCACATCAGCAGGTGCAAGTGGAGGAGTGGGGAGTCAAACCCGGTTCTCCGCGCACAACCACTACACCAAACTGGCTCTCAGTGCTAGTGCCAGTAATGGGATGGGCCAAGTGAGCCCAATACACAGCACAAAAAGTGCAGGGACCATGTGGCTTATGATGTTCCCAAGCCAGGGCCACCTCATATGTTCCAACTGTTCCTATTTATTTATCAGAGATGTAAACCTTTTTCACTGACTGCCAGTCAAAGTTTGGCCTGTGAAAAACCCACTGTGAACTGCTAAAGCAGTTGTTCTTCAGCTGTCTCTCTGTGTCTCTATAACTTAACCGTGTGAGGAGGGAATGAATATGCCTTGCATGAACATTAAGCTGCCATGTATGGCATGACCTGCCATTTTCAACACAAAACTTCACCAAAAGAACAAATACCTGCCAGTTTTAAATCAGGAGAGGAGATGCTAGTGCATAGTACAGCATGCAAAAGGTGTACAAGAGTTCCAGTAAATGTGTAAGGTTCGGGTCCTCAGGCAGTGACCCTTGGTATATAACTGGGAAGTGACAGAGGGTATGCAGTCCAGCCATCACGGGAAATCTGAGAACGTTGAGTGATTTCAGAAAAGTACTTTTATTAAGCAGGAACAAGACAAAGGTAAGCCGGCTCGCAGGCCGGCTTATATGCTCAGAAACCCACCACCTAAAACACACCCACTAAGGCCCTATAGGCTATTTACAGTAGCCGAGAGTCCCATAGGCTCTCGGCCGCGGACCTGGCCCTCTGATAGGTGCGGGCTAGAATCCGCTGGACTATTCTTCTCCTGGAAGCGAAGCTCTGCTGTTCGGCCTGATCGCATGGCCCAACGGTCACGCACGTGGTCATGGCGGAGTACATTACACATGGTATTTCGCATTGCTAGAGGGCACATGCCTGCGTGGGAGTGAAGGGTCCAAAGTCAGTGGGCATTCAGGGTGAGAACTGGAATCTCCCAGTTATTCCCTGTCCCTCTGGGAAAGTCTAGTAAAGTTCAGAAACTTGCCACTATTAAAATTCAGAATCTAGATTAAGGTTCAGACATCCCACGGACGTCTGACCCATAAACACGGCATTCACAGCAGTCACCTGACTATGCAGGAAGAGGAGACAGCCTATAAAATAATTCCGGTATACAGCAAGGCTGTAAAGCATTAGGAAGCTTGTTCGGAGGAGCAAAACAGTGATATATCAAATATCCGTTTTTGACATTTCTACTTTGATATATTAAAAACATTCCAGACTGAATCTCAATAACTTAACTAGATGTAAAACAAATGACTGAAATAAGGGATTCATCCATTTTTCTTTCCTCAGATTTTGCTGAATGGTTTTCTTATGAAGCGTTGATCTTTCATTACGGAAAAATTGCAGCAAAAAAAGAGAACGACAATTCATCTTTCAAGAGTATTTGTTATTCTAATATATGCAACATAAGAAAGATGATGGAAATTCCAAAAATTGGTATGGTCTATACAGAAAATGCTATTTTTTGCTGTTTTCTTCCTGCTTCAACACACACTACTAACTGTGAATGATTCAAGTTTAAATCAGTTTGCATGGGTTTTTTTTAAAAAAAGATTCCTTTGCCAGTGTTTCTGCAGAATATTGTAAGACTTCTATTTATTGTATTTAAGATTTCATTTAGACTTCTTCATTTATTCTGAAAGACATTTAAACCAGTGATGGTGAAGGTTATGATTGACGTTTAAAAATGGGTAGAGACAAAACTCATCTGCAAAAAACTGGGATGCTTGGAATTCACTTTATTCAGGTTCAACAGTCCATAATAAGCCATATACCAAGGGTGCTTGGAATTGTTTTACATATTGCTCATTCCAAATGATGTTATCAGGAACACAATGGAACGTGAAAACCTAAGCATGGCTAGCAAAGCCATACGAAATGTAAATTCCATTGATCCTGACATACCTACTAGATATATCAAGACACACAAGGATGTATTTTCCATTGTTCTTGAAAATGTGTACAACAATTATTTATTTATTAAAAATCAATGTATTTATGTTATTTGTAGTTAGCCTCTCTCACTGAGACTCAATGCAGATTACACAACATAAATTAATATAATAAAGATAATAGGACATCCAATAAAAATGCAATAGAATTTGGACTGAGAAAATCTGAAGCCAGCCAGATGCACCCATCTTGAAGAGAAATAAAGAAAAATAAAGTAAATCAGAGGTGCACAATTTATTCCTATGGATTCTTGGTGCCTCCTGACATTTTGTTAGACACAGCAGCACACTTATCTACCATGCCTCACTGAATTTTCACTTGTGGCAGCTTAAACAGAGTAAAAAGCTCCAGATCTCTTCCACTGAATAGTGCGCTTAGCAATTAACAATTAATTAGATCCTTTTAAAGGACATTAAGAGCATTTTTCCTCTATAAACCCAGGATCAATTTCAGGAAATAGCTGCAGAGAGTGAACAATAGTGTGCTTAGATTTATTAAAAACCAAATGAAAGGCTTCCATCCCAAAACCATTGTAAACTGATATTTAAGTTGTTAGCCACAAAGCGCTATTCTTTTTCCTATCCTTTTCCCAGCCTAAATACTTTATATAGGTATTGGGCCCTATGTATAACAAAAGACACCCCTTACACGTAAGTTTTGGCACTGAATCTTTGGAGAAAAGGTCTCGTTTGTATCTGGAGGTTCAGACTGTGCCTCGTCCAACCACTACCTCCTCCGGGCATGGGTAAATGTGGCACCATGCTCTTCGGGGCAGTTTGAATGGTCCATCTGCAGACACTCATGGATCTGCCTGGTTTCCAGAATGCCCTGGGGAATTTTAAGATCCCAATCAACAGTGCAGTTGAGGCTGCCACGGGAGCTTGGGAAGAGATGCTCATGGAAGCTCTCGGCATGATCCCCCCCACCCCCGACACCTCCTGCTTTGAAGTCAGCACCTTGGTTTACTAGGAAGCTGGGTAACTTGAAGAAGGTTGGAAGATGCTGGCAGAAAACTTGAAGTGAATCTGACAGAGTGTACAATAGAGCTCATTAGAGGACCGATGATGTGGCAATGAGAGCAGCAAAGAGATTCTACTTGCCTGCTACCATTGCGTCAGGAAGTCTCTCACGTGCATTCTGATTTGGATGCTGACTGTAATGTACCTGATACCCTAGAAATGCCCAGTACACCAGCTAGTCCATTTATGGATTCTTTTGATCCTGTCACTGTGATGGATGACTACAGTATCTTGGGATATGTAAAGGCCACCCCTTCTACTCTAGATCCTTGCTCATCCTGGTTACTGAAATCATGCAGGGGCCACATAATTGGGTCCCTGCTGTTCATCATAAATCAATCACTGACCCAGGGCTCATTTCTATGGTCACTAAATCAGGCAGTCATCCATTCACTGCTTTAAAAAGCTGTCACTATAGAAGAATGGTGTGGCCAATGATGACCCAGTCTCTAATTTGCCCTTCCTGGACAAAATGACAGAGAAGTTGCAGAACAATTCCAGGTCTTCCTGAATGGCTCATTTGTTCTAGATCCCTTTCAGTGTGTTTTCAGGCAGGTCTATGGGATAGTACTGGTAGCTTTAGTTGGTGATAGCTGTTTGAATGCAGAAAAGGGCCAAGACTGGTTGTCATTCCTCCTGGATTTATCAGCAGCCTTCAGTACTCTGGACCACGCCATTTTTGAGCTCTGTTTGAAGGCAGAAGTAGGGATTGAGGGATGGACTGAATGCTTTAGATTGGTTTAAAACATTCTTTATGTGCAGGACTCAGAGGGTTGATATGGGAAACCAGCAGTCATCAGTGCAGGACTTCCACAGGGATCAACCATCTGCTATGCTATTTAATCCCTCTGTAAATCCCTTAGGTGAAATTACTTGTGGTTCTGGAGTAGGGTGTTAGCCATATGCTGATGACACTCAGCTCTCTATTCCTTGATCTAAATTGCCTAGTGATGCCATCAAAGTTCTGGTTGCTATGGTTAGCTGGCTAAGGATGAAACTGCATCCTGACTAGAGATGTAAAATTTCCACAAATTTTGAAGCCATGGAGGGGAAGTAGAAATTCTGGGAAAGATGGGAAAAATGCAATATTCATTGCCCTATCAAACCTAAACTAATTTTACTGCTTTAGCGATATAAAATGCATCTGTATACTAATAGCCAAGGGTCCCCTGTGCGTGCAGATACTTATTTCCCATTATCTGGGGCACATGGAGGGTAAAGAGGGTTTTCTGCACTCTTGGGGGGGGGGTCCCCAAGGTTGTAGAAAAATGCAAAAAGTTTTTTTAAAAATACATGGGGGGGGTTTAAAACTCCCCTTTTAAAAAAAACACACAACGAGTTGTCTGTGCTTGCCCAGTCCGGACTCGTGTTCCCCCTGAACTGGACTTGGAGCTTCGCTCAGCAGCCAGCCTCTGTGTAGCCAGCCAGTTGTCCCTTGAGTCATGGGGCAGAGGATGCCGCCGCCATGTCTATCCCAAGTGAGCGGCCTCCCCGCAGCCAGCAACTCGGCCCTGGAGCCACGGGGCAGTGGTTGCCACCTCCAGGTTTCTCCCAGGCGAGCAGCCTCCCTGCAGCTAGCCAGTCATCCCTGAAGCTGTGAGGCAGGGGATGCCACCGCCACCGGGTCTCTCCCAAGTGAGCAGCCTCCCCGCAGCCAGCAAGTTGTCCCTGGAGCCGTGGAGCAGGGGACACCACCACTGCCGGGTCTCTCCCAGTGAAGTGTAGTCGGTTAGACGCATGTAGAAACCACTGAGACTGATGTAGTGATCAGCATGGTTTACTGGTACACAACAAAGACACAAGACTAATGGCTGGCTGGCCAACTATATACACACCTGGGGACACACCCTTAGGTCCTGTTGGTGGGTTTAAATCTCCTGCCACGGTCCTATTGGTTCCCCAGTGGAGAGTCTAGGAGCCTAGTCCCTATCGTTCTTCCAGAGTCAAGCTCTGGGGTATTCGCTGGCCCCTGGTGGCGGTCAGCGGACATAACACCCAGGTAAGCGGCTTCACCACGGCCAGAAAAACAATGAAGAAGCTGCAGAAAAGAAGGCAGAAGAGGGGGGGAGATTGTCGGGGGGGGGAGAAAGGGGCAGACTGAGAAGGGGTATGGGAAGAGGGGTGAGACATACAAGGGGAGAGAGGAGAAGGGGGGTAAGAAAGGATTCCTAGAGAAGGTGGTGGGGAGGAAAGCTAACACAGAAGGAGTGAGAGGAGAAGGGGAGGTGAGGGAAGATGGATAGATGGCAGGGGGGAACTTTGACAGAGAAGAGGGGAGAGGGAAGCAAAGGCGGGGGAAATGCCCCCTCCCCGTAAGTTTCTTGCGGGTCTCCCCTTGTCATTTATAACTTAGCATATGGCATTGCAATAGGTGACAGATGTCAAATTTGAAGTTATAAATCTCTTAGTCTTGTACAAGCAAAACTGCAAATATACCCAATACTTGAGAGAAAACTTCAAACTGATGCCCCCTGCTGTACCTTAGCACATGTACCTTAACTTTGCTATCTAGTTGCAGAGAGCGAAGTTCTCAGTAGAACTTTCAGTTTTCCTCTGAGGCACTGTGACAGTTTCTGCCCCACCTCCTTCTAATCTTTTTTTTCTCCCTCCTGCAAGGTAGGACAATAAGCTCCTTTTTACCCAGTCTGTGGGTAAACGTGTCACAGTGGTTTGCGGGAGAGGTGAAACGATCGACCACATCAGGTAAAAAAGACAACAGGAGGCATGCGACTGTTGAGAAGCAACGAAAGCTGTGCATGTTCCCCTCATGATGAATATTAAGTATCCTTCTAGGTGCAGAAATGTATCCTGGATTTAAGAGCCGTGTGTATCTACAGCATGCCCATCTTGTCATTTAAAATCATTTCACTCATTCTAAAAGAGAAAATATTGCATAGGAGCATTTTCAGTACTCTCCAAAATGGGGGGAAGGCCACGGGAAAAAAATGCCCCACTGGATTTTTCTCTCCCCCCCCCCCAAATGCCCTCATTTCTCTAATCCTGACCAGACAGAAGTAATGCTGTAAGGTACGGCTGCAGTCTTGAAGGACACTACTCCCCACTTTCTTTTTCTTTTGCCATCTTTTGACTTGCCATCAAGTCAAGCTGACTTCTGACGACTCCTAGTGGGGCTTGAAAGGGACATTCAGAGGTGGCTTCCCATCCCCTGTCTCTGTGTCACGGCCCTAGTATTCCTTGAAGGTCTCCCATACAAATACTAGCCAGGGCCGACCCTGCTTAGCTTCCAAGATCTGATGAGATCAGGTGTTCCTGGGCTATCCAGGTCAGGGCACTACTTCCCACTTTTGATAGCGTCCAGCTAACACCTGTTGGCTCATTTAAAAGTTTAGGGGTTATACTAGAGTTAAATGTTATTGGGGTTGTACATTATTGCTGGAGACGCAAGCTAATGAATTCTTTTGCATTGAATTCAAAATGCATTCTTTTGGCCTGTAAGATGGCTTCCTACCTTGACTTGACTGATCTAACCAAGCAGATCCATGCTATGCCGATCTGGGAGTTTGGGCTGGGTTGTCACCAGTATGCTGATGACACTGAGCTGTACCCATTGACGGACAGCCAGCTGGACTCTGCCCCACAAATCTGGGTAGGGCTTTGGAGGCTGTGGCTGACTGGTTACAACAGAGCCGAATGAAACGATATCCAGCTAAGATGGAGATCCTGTTCCTGAGTTATGGGGTGGTGGGGTGCCACTGACACCAGCGCCAATGGTGAAGAGTCTGGGAGTGAGCCTGGATGCCTCCCTTTCCACAAAGGCCCGGGTCGCTATGGTTGCCAGGTCACTATGGTTGCCAGGCAGCTGGCTCCCTACCTTTACCACCAGGAATGGCGACAGTGATCCATGCAGTAGTCACTTCCAGGCTTGAGTATTGCAACTCGCTCTATGCAGGTCTACACTTGAACCTGATCAGGAAGCTTCAGCTGGTACAATATGCAGTGACGCGCCTGCTGACTGGGACGTCTCTGCGGGAACACATTCAGCCAGTGCTGCGCCAGCTGCACTGATTGCCAGTTGAGTACTGAGTCAGATTCAAGGTTATGGTATTAACCTTTAAGGCCCTATGTGGCCAGGGACCAGCATACCTGCGGGACCATCTCTCCCCATATGTGCTACAAAGAGCTTTGCACTCTTCTGACCAGCACCATTTAGTGGTCCCTGGCCCAAAAGATGTCTGCTTTCCCTCAACCAGGGCCAGGACCTTTTCTGCTCTGGCTCCAGCCTGGTGGAATATGTTCCCGATTGAGATCAAGGCCCTGCGGGATTTGTTGCAATTCCACAGGCCCTGTAAAATGGAGCTATTCTGCAAGGCCTTTGGTTGAGGCAATGAATGTCAAATAACATCAGTATCCCCTGCTTTCAGTTCCTCCATGGTCCTATTTATATTAATTGACACTGGGCGTGGCTTATACCACCAAAGTTCTCCACCGCCTCTACCTGGCATAGGTCAAGCATGTACTGGAATGAAACTAATCACCATCAAGTATTTTTGATTGGTCTCTTAAATGTTAACTCTGTTAAAATTAAGTTTAATGTGTTCATGTTTTTACGGAATTGTTTTATTGTGTATTATGATGTAAGCCGCTCTGATCCTGCTTGTGGGGTAGGGCGGGATAAAAGTCCCAAAAATAAATTAATAAAAATAAATGGCTACCTCAAAGCTAAACTACTGCATTGCACTCTACAGGGGTCTGCCCTTAAAGTCAACTCAGTACAGAAAGTCCAGCCAGTACAGAACATCATAGCCCAGTTACTATTGAGAGCTTGGCAAAACAAACAAGTTACACCTATTCTGTAGTCATTCCAATGGCTACCAATCAGTTACCAGATGTAACTCAAGGTATTGGTTATCACCTACAAAGCCCTTAATGGCCTTGGGCCCCCATACCAGCAGGACCACCTCTCCTGCTATGTTCCACTGCAACTGCTTTGCTCATCCAAGCAAAGCCTTCTGAAAGTACCACTTTGTAAATGGATAAAATTGACCATTGCCTCTTCATGCACATTCTTAGTGGCAGCGCCCACCTTGTAGAATAGTCAGTGTTTGGAGGCTAGGAAGCCTCTCACATTTTTATCACTCTGCAAAAATGTGCGAAATAAAAATGTTCAATGGAGCATTTTTGAGGGGATCAGAATTGTAAACGAATGGAGCAATTCAGGAGATGTTCTTTATAACAGAATCATATTGTAGCCTGCTTCAACTATTATTTTAAGAGCAGAAAAGAGCAAGAGTCCAGTAGCAATTTAAAGACTAACAAAAGTTGTGGCAGGTTATGGACTTTCATGAGCAGTGACTCATGAAAGCTCATACCTTGCCACAACTTCTGTTAGCCTTTAAGGTGCTACTGGACTCTTGCTGTTTCCTGCTACTACAGACAGACTAACATGGATGCCCATTTTGAGCTATTATTGTAGGTATCATCTTGGCCGTGCTTTTATGGCATTGTTTTCTACCTTTGTCATTCCACTTTCTGCATTGTTTACAGTATTCGTTGCCCTAGACAACAAATTATTTACAGTATTCCTTTGTTCTGCCTTTCTGATTTTGCAATCCTAGTCCTATTGCAACATTTTTGTGTTATCCATTTATTTACAAAGAGACAAGCGGAGTGAATGGGAATTAAACAGCCCCATAGCCGTGGCTAGTCCTTAACCGGTATCCATCTTTCCAAAGCAACAACACACTGTGCACCTCTCCAAGGCTGCTTTTTAAAGGGCAGCTCCAAAACTAAACCTATTCTCCACCCAGATTCAAAACTATGCTTCCATCATCGCCACACAATTCTCGGTAGAACACTAGTCTCAGTCTCCATCCTGCTATGTCGCCATTGCTTGCCTTTCTAGCTCACCCTGATTGATCATCAAGCATCATTGCTGGTTAGCCAATCCAGACTTTTTATTAGAGCAGGACAACATGACCATAGCACTATGCCAACAATCAAGTATGTCAGCAAAATATCTTGTGTCGTCATTAAAATCCAAAGAAAACATGCAGTGAAATAATGTGTGTCTTTCTTATTTTACTGCTTTGAGTCAGCTGGTATGCATGTATGCATGTAGTTAACTAATTAATCTGTGGCATGTTGATGCTACTTTTCTTCTGGGAAGAACACAAAACAGCTCACAGCACAATAACAAACAGTGCCAAAACACAACCCATCACCTTTAATAAATAATAAAATTAAACAAAACAAGCATTGTGGGCTGCCGAACACAGGGTCTCTTTGGCTCTTGCCCTTCAGCGGCCACCTCTGACCCCACCCTGACTTTTATTTCAAGTAGATGAGGACAAACTTAATCCATATGTAATTCAGCTGCTGTTAGTTTGCTGCCAGCAAGAACTTCCTCACTTCTCCCCTCTCCCAGGATTGTGTCTGGCTTCACTAGGGTTACCAAGTACCTACCACGAATTGGCGGGGGACACATAGTTCTTGGCGGGAACATTCCCTCAGGGAAAGCACACACGCTGCACTATACTGTCGCCCAGACGCGACGTAGGCACGTAGCCGGGCGACGCTCTAGCAATGGGGCTGAAAAGTCGATGGTACCATCGAGTTTTCAGCCCCATTGCCAGAGCATCGCCCAGCTACGTGCCCAGCGTGCTGACCTCACGTCTGGGCGATAGCATAGTGCGACACGGGTGTGTTACAGGCAGGAATCTTCCAGCGGGGAAGCATGTGTCCCCCGCCGATTCACGGTAGCTACTTTGTAACCCTAGGCCTCAACCCAGGCTTTTAACACCTGTCAGGAGAGGACAACAAACATGGAAACTTCCCCTCATATGCATAAGCTTCACAACTATGAGAACATCATGCAGCTGCCATTCCTCTTTTCAGACTGCAGCTGGTTTGGGTTCCTTTCCCTATGAATGAGCAGTGGAAACTCATATCCTTTTATAACAAGCATTTATAAGCAAACAATGGCTTTGGATCTTGTAGCAATTCTATTCCTTTTACAGAATTGCTCTACATTCCCCCAAGTTGTGATTTAAGTCATAGTGATTTTAATCATCAAGACAAATGGCCAACATAATCATTGCTTTAATTTTCATTCCTAATTCTGATTTCTAATTCATATATTCCCCGAATAAGCATGTATACTAGCTGGTTGCTATAAGAAAATATAATTGCTTGCAATGAAATAGCATCTACCCAGGATCATAAGCCAAAACATCCATTTATCCCAGGAATTTCCTTAAAGAAGATTTAGACTAGTAGATAACTGATGGATTATAGAGATGGGAGGGTGATAGCTGGCAGGAGGGGGGATATTCTTAACCGTGTGCTTCCCGTTTGTATGTATAGTTTTAAGCTTTTCCTTGTTTGTGCCTGCCTTTCAATATCTTATCCATGTCGTCAAAATCATCCCTATCCCAACACCTGATCAGTCTGAATGCCACACTACTACAAACGTCACTGCAGTTTTGTAGCTTATAATAGTCACATTGCAAATACAGAATAAACCAACATAAATAAATGTCCTGAAGTTTTATGGAGACTGATCGTGCAATTAGAGACTGAGAACATTTACTTCTTTGTCAACCACACATACCACTCTTCCACACATACCACTAGGTAAGCAATACTCTTCAGGATGAACAAGGAATATCACTGAGAAACTGACACGTTGGCTGATTTCGCACTAGAGCTGCCTCGATGTTGCGCCACCGTTTGCCCTGATACTATTGGTCAATTTCACACCCGAAGCTGTGGGGCTGCATTTTGACTTCGCCCGATTCACCTTTAAAGCCCTACATGGCCAGGGTCCGACTTACCTGAGGGACCTCCTTTCCCCACACATACCTCCAAGAGCACATCGGTCGGGAACCCAACACCACCTGGTGATTCCAGGCCCCCGGGAGGCAAAGCTTGCTGGGACCAGGGCCAGAGCCTTCTCAGTGGCGGCCCCTACCTGGTGGAATGAGCTCCTGGAGGAGATCAGGGCCCTGCAGGACCTTATGCAGTTCCGCAGGGCCTGCAAGATGGAGCTCTTCCACCAGGCTTTCGCATAGGGGCCGCCGCCCCCACCACCACCACCAATGGTGGTGATAACATCGGGAGTAGGAATCGCCCTTGGAAGTTCCTCCATGAATTGTATGGCACTGACATTGTGGGAATGGCTTGAACTATCTACTGGACAGTATCACCCCAAGGGGAGGATTTAAGGAAATGACTGATGCCATCAAAACCACTCAATGACCATCTTGTTTACAGAAAGCACTTTATTATTGTTATTATTCATACTTTTGTTGTTTTATCTGGTTTTATGTATGGGCTCATGCCCCTTGTAAGCCGCCTTGTGCCCGTTCGCGGGGAGGGCAGGGTAAAAAATGCCTAAACAAATAAATAAATAAATATGTGGGCAAAGGATCAGTTGTAACAAATCTAGTTGTATCCTAGGTGTCACAAGCTGAATTATGCCCACGGAATAGAACTTTCCAAGTTTGAATCCAGGAGAGATTTGTCCAAGATGCTGATAGGCCACTTGCTGGCAGCAGCTTGCACCAAAGTTAACGCCAGGGGTGTTTATTCAATAAATATTTATATGTGAATCTGTGCTGTGGAGGGGGGAGAGCAGAATAGGAATAGTGATGAATGGACGCGCCACCAGGGGAGCAGATATCCCATGAAGATGCATCTGTCCCATCAATCCCTACTCTGGATCCCAGGGCTGCCAAAAGCTACCAGTGTCCAGTCAAAGATGCCTCCCCCTGCACACTACCCAGACCTAGCTCAAGCATCAGGTGAAAAAATATATTATTTGTCCAGTAATAGAGGCCCCGGGAGTGCCCAGGCTCCTGGAATCTTGACCCCTTAGTTCCTCCACCCCTCAGAGGCCCTGCGTGACACCAGGCGTAGGGCACGTAACTAGAATGTGCAGCCCATACACAAGTCTAAACTACTGTTCAAAAAAAACCAAACCAGCAGTAAATCTCAGAGTTCTGCCACCCTTAGATTTTATTTTTTTTAAAAAAGGAATGTCCTTATTTCTCCTCCCCACAGCAGCACGCTGTACTACCCAAAACTCTATTCCTGAGAATCAGTGGGTCCTTGTAAGCAGTACGGAGAGGACAGCAGTGTGGGGTGGAATCACCAGGAATCTTGTGTGGGCAGGCATTTCATTTGCACAAGAAAAACAAGGCATGGGAGCCAATCCTCTCAGGCAGGGGTCATTTCCAGCAGGAGCGCACAGGAGCGGAGCTCCGGCAGTAAAGAGTCCAGGGGGCAGGCACATGCAACAAGCCCCACCCCCTGCTTCCAGAAACCCTCAGTCAAAGCAAGAAGCAGCCAGGTAAGTTGCAGAGCCCCCCCCCCGGGCCCAAAACAGTCCAGTGGCACCTTTAAGACCAAGTTTTATTCAGCTACAAGCTCTCCCTCCTCAGCGAGGACAGATCTGCACGTCCCCCAATAGCTAGGAATCCAAAACAGTCCAGTGGAGCCTAAACGGTGGGTGTTGCCTTCTGACACACTTCCAGTGATATCAGAGGGTGTGGCATATGCAAATAAGTTATGCTAATGAGTTATGCTAATGAGCTCCTGCACCTCTTTTTCTACGAAATGACCCCTGCCAGGGTAGCCTTTAAATCACTAGTTTGCATTATACAGGCTACTTTAAAGGGAAATAAGAGATAGAGAGATATTTCACATTTTCAAATCTTAATTTTTAATCTACCCTGCCCCGACGTTTCTTTACTTCCCTCTTTAGAGATGATCAACTCACTTTGATAAGTCCGGACTCAGGAGTGGACTGACTGAGACGGCCATTCGTTCCTCCCCTCAGCTTCTTTCAAGCAGTATTCTCCCCTTCCCCACATATATCATGCCTCCATCCAATCACATATAACTAAGCTAGTGGAAGAAGGCTCCAAACCACAAATGTGCCCTAGTCCAGTTACCTGTTGTAGATATGCAAGCTGATTTAGTCCCGTAGCTCAGTGCAGAAAACATCCTTTGTATGCACAAGGTCTCAGACTTAATCCCTAGCATCACCAGCTAAAGGAACTAGGGCAGAAAAGCGGTGAAAGATTTTTTTTCTGCTTGGAACCTGAGATAACTTTTCTTAAGGATAATATAGATTTATCTATTTCTGGGCATTAACTCACTGCTCAGAATTCTGGACTCCACCAGTTATTTTGCTTTGATTGCTGTACGTTCTTTAAAAATGTATCAAAAAGATATCCCAATGAGCAATGAGATTCTCCATCTAGAGAAAAGGTTACAAGTGCCAGATGTAAGTGTTCAACACAGCCCCCTCTTGTAAGACACTAAATAAATATAAAGGTCTTGGATTTTTCATCTGGGGATAATACAGTGGAATAGAAACACTGAACTGAAGCAAAGAAAAGCAGAAATATCCATGACCACAAGAGATACTTGAAAATCAACAAATGATTCCTCTATGTGCAAAAAAAGCCACAGAAGGGAACATTCCGTGGCAGTTAGAAACGGTAAATGCTCAAGTGAGATACATTTCTAGGACACAAAACTAAACACTAAGTAAAGCTCTCTGGAATTCAAACTGCTGAAGAATGAACCGCTTCCAGTAACAGACTGTCTCTGTAACTTTAAACTCTTTGGTCTGTTCTCGGCTGCAAAAAAGCCACAGGCAGCAGCTGACAGAAGAGGAATCCCGTTCTTGATCCAAACTGCTAACGCAACTTCCAGCCACATAGCGCAAAACAAGCAAAGGTTATGTTCACAAATCCCAGTCCATTCACTAACCGTAGCAGTGCAAAAGAGACAACACTGTGGATTAACAGGTTTAACACTGTCCGTTAATAGTGGTGAATTAATGACATTTTACAATGTCAAAGGAAACAGCAGGGTTCAGACAAGGAGACAAATCAAGGTCTGCAGTAGCATGAATAAATGTGGGAGAACCCTTAGGCTCCCTCTGTATGCAACGATCCATTGAAAGAGAGTCTCTTAAGTAGCACAGCCCAGGACTTCATGGTGGCCCTGACAAGCCATGTTAACACATCATGGTCCACACTCACAGTGTAGGTTATGCCTTTGGTTTTCTGTACCACACCACAGTTAAATGATTCAATAGGGGAAGATTTCCAATCATTGTGGAAAGCTTACTGTCTGGTGAGGCTTACACTGATACCCTCCTGTAACCTCCACAGTGGGCCAATTTGGCTGGTCCACCTTCATAGGTTGATGGACCATGATGCCCTCAGGGATTTCCTGCTGTGATACCTGGTACAGGTATCCCTGCACTTACCTGTAACTGTTGTTCATCGAGTGGTCTTCTGTACAAGCACATATGGGTTTTAGCTTCAAGAGGGAAATGGATAAACAGTATGGAGCAGAGGTCCATCAGTGGCTATTAGCCACAAAGTATAGAGGGAAAACTATGTCTGGGGCAGTGATGCTCTGTATTCTTGGTGCTTGAGGGCAACAATAGGAGGGCTAGTTCTGGCCCCGCTGGTGGACCTCCTGATGGCACCTGGTTTTTTTGTTCTCTGTGTGACAGAGAATGGTTGGGCCATTGGCCTGATCCAACATGGCTTCTCTTATGTTCTTATAGGACTGCGCTTGCACAGGCTTGTTGTGAAAATCTCTAGAATGTTCGGAGTGCTCAGTCCCCTACCCTCATGGAGCCACCTCTATCCCACCGAGCCGACATGTGATGGGATAGGGAGAGCACTCCTTCCCTCAATCCCTTCTCATCACCATGGAAGGACCTCAAGAGCTCAAGGATCTCACAGAAGGAAAAAGAGGGAGGGATGTGTGCCTGCACAGAAAAACCACTTGATGAACAACAGTTACAGGTATGTGCAATCTTATTTTCATCTTTGTGGCTTGTGTGAAGGAGAACAGGAGGTTGTCCTCTTTCTGCAAAGATGTGGTATGGTCTAAATAAAAAAGCAGTGACCTATGAACATTCAAGCTGTGTAGGGTTTGTTCCTTGTCCAATGTGGGAGAGGGAAAAAACACTGGCAGGACTATGTCCTGGGAAACATGAAAGATAGACAAAACACTGAGGAGGAAGTCTAGATTACAGCAGATCCAAACCAATTTATCTTGGAGAAACCTGAAAAATGGAAGGGAGGACTAAGGCCTTGAGTTCTCCTATCCTTCAGGCAGAGGTAACTGCCAGGACGGAGGCTGCCTTGTACGTGGGGGACTACACAGAAGCCACAAAGATGAACTGGTGTTCAGGTGGTTGATAAATCGCTCCCAGGCACCTTCTTCAATATTGTTGAGAACTTTCAGTTCCTTTGCTTATTAGGGAGCCAAAAGCAATGAAATGAGTTAGACAGACAGACCATAGGTAGGAGAAAAATTGCAACAAGTATGACCAAACATTTTAGAGCTCAATATCAAGCCTACTCAGTGGTGGCGATATAGTCTTACTTTACCACTACCACCACTGTGTTCACTGTGTTTGGCCGTGTGTTCACCAAGTTGTTCCATGTCATAAGAGGGCTTTTTAATCTGTCCCTCAATTAAGATGACTTGGAAGTGATTCATGACTCATCATGTAGTTACATCCTTAGACTAACAATGCAGCCGTTCAATCACACTTGATTAGATAACTTTCAATTAATTTAGAATGAGTGGCTTGAATCTGAGCATTTTCACCGACAGAGCATGACTTTCTCAACTCTCTACCCTGCTGCATTACAAAATGTCCCCTTAAATATTGTAATCCGAAAAACAAAAAGAACTGTGAAAATGTGACGCTTAATAAATTTCTTTAAGAATCAAATTATACAAAAAGTGAACAATAATATACAGAATAATTAAAAAATGACAGTGATCTCCAGAATGTCTTGTCGTTTCAAAGGTTGATCTTCTGAACAAAGATGTGAGACAAATACTGTCTCTCAATAATTTATTTCCTCTGGTGACGTTTCAAAGATATCAATGAAGATTTTCAATATTCATAATAGCTATAGTACCTAATGGAGCCTTCCGTGGTTCTTTTTGGTTTTTGGATTACCTTATGACTGTGCCAATCAATTTGACCCCTTAAATATTGTACATGTGCAGTCCCCTGTCCTTCTATCCACATAAATGCTCCCCTATCTAAGCCGGTATATGGATAAACTGGTCTGAGAAATACAGCTGATATCCACAGTGCTTAGCCTTTGCCCTTCAGGACTGATTAAAGCTGGGTGGGAAGATATAAAGAAAAATGGTTCCTTGCTTTGCTCTGTAAAATAAAATCTTTGGTTCAGGCTGCTGAGAGGCCTACAAGAATCTTCCCAGAGACAGAGACGGTTCAGAAGTAGATCGTGCACAGTGATCAAATTAATTATTTGCAGCTGAAGTACCAGGGAGTAACAGCACCCAATTAGTACATTCCAAACATCTGAAACTATGGACACCTGTGTGGGGGAATGGGCGGATCTATCTGCAGTACGGTTTTGTTTCTCTCCGTCCCTCTTGTCCATCCTTGGATGTCATGTACCTAGCAACCAAAGAGAGTTACATCATCTCTCGAGTGTCTGAACGGCCAACAGGCCTGGGGTCAATCAGAGACCTTTTCCCATAAATCTAGTTAGTCTTTGCACTATGTGGTGGATCTAGGAGTCGGTGACCGCTTGGCACAGCATTATGTCAGTGGCCTTACAGTTCCCAATATGGTACCCTACTTGATTGCTGCCTGGACTGGCTAAGCCTTGATTATCTTTTTTCGCTGGACCTGACTGCCTCGCTGAACCTGAATGGTAACTGGAACCTTGTTTCTCTGTATTAGCTATGCTGGAAACACTTAGATTTATTTGTTTTATTTCCTTCACTGTCTAGTCTTGTTTTAAATACTTTTGCACCTTAAATAAATAATTATTTTTACTCTGTCGTGCTTTTTGCCTTCAGTGCCCTCAAAGCCTTTATCCAAAGCCTTGGCTCTTGACCACCTACCAGCAAACTGTTTTGTGTTTGGAAATTCAGTCTGCAGTCCCACTCTGCAGGGCTGGCTTTTCTTGTTAATTCCCTGAGAAGCCGGGAGACTTGGCCTTTCATTCCTGGGCTGTTGGGATAGACTTGAAAGGCCTGGTGGCATCTACCAGAGACTAGGGTGAGAATTAGACTCTCTCTAGTATTTTGTAACTTTGTTTTGTCGCAAACCCCCCCCCCCCCTTGTAACAGAAGTCCTTACCCAGGGTTGGGACTGGGGCTTTTGACAGAAGAGGATTAGACCTTTGGTTCCAGGAATTAATAAATGACTCTCTGAAAAAGGGAGTCGTGTCAAGTATCCTGAAGGAGGCAGTTATGAAACTTCTCCTGAAAAAGCCATCTGGAGACCCAAAGGAACTGCCTTCCTATAGTAAATATCCCTTTTTGGCCAGGATGCTGAGATAAGTGGAAGCTGGATTTCTCCAGATATTTGTGAATGAGACTAATTGGTTAGATCTAGTTTAATGCAGCTTCAGGACTGGTTTTAACACTGAAC
The DNA here is from genome assembly GCF_001447785.1 of Gekko japonicus. Lineage (NCBI taxonomy): Eukaryota > Metazoa > Chordata > Lepidosauria > Squamata > Gekkonidae > Gekko > Gekko japonicus. The sequence goes on along the minus strand of NW_015166478.1, from coordinate 305,750 downwards.
CCCCTTCTTTGCCTTGATGAATGACTGATACCAGGAGCAAAACAGAGGAAGTAAGACCCTGGTGATTCTTGCAGATCTCTCAGTTATAGGGTTGTCAACCTCGGGGAGTGGGCGGGCAAGGGATCTCCTGTTAAGTCGTGCGCTTAACAAAGAAGTCGGAGAGTGATTCAGCAAGAATGCGGTTTATTCTTCAGCTTAGTTACTTCTCCGGTACGGTACAACGATCGCCAGCCAGAACCCATCACAGATCCAACATTCGAACCAACACATATACTGGCTGCTCTATATTTAAACACTCCCGGCTAATGTAGCCACACCCCCTGTACAATAAAGCAACCTATGAGGTTGAAGCAATAAGGACCAATCACAAGCGATCCCGCTCTGCACGGTGATTGGCAAACATATTCTGGGCTAGGGCTCCTATTGGTTACATTAGGATCCTAGCCCAGGGCGAAGCTTAACATGGCATCTCAATGGCACAGTTCACAAGGCAGTTATATACATCTCAATACATAACAAATCCCTCCCCCCTAAGCAAAAACACTATGTACAATCATAATCGCTTAGGTACATTGGCGCTCTGCGCGATCTCTGAGACCTGCGTAGCTGTACAGGTTCAGGGCACCTTTCATTCTGGGGAGTATTGCACGACTCTGGGACCTCAGAGTCAGGAGCACTTCCATCACTAGCAATGGGTCTTTGAGTAGGGGTCTGCCCTGGCTCGCGGACAGTACTTGGGCCCTCGGGCACATCAGAACTCACCTCCGGAAGAGGTTGTGGAAGGTCCTCGGAATCAGGTAGCTCGGCAGGTTGCGAGGTGGGGCGGCCAGTCGCCCACCGCTGCCTCAACTGGTCCACATGTCGCCTCCATTTGCGCCCGTCCGCAAGCTGGACTACATACATGCGGGAACCCACTACCTCAGTTACAGTGGCTGGAAGCCACGAATGTCCCCCAGCATAGTTCTTGGCGAACACAGTATCTCCGCACTCGTATGTGCGGACCTTATTGGGAACACTCTGCTGCTGGGGCCTCAAGTCGTTGAGGTCTGGATGCAGCCTATCCAGCAAAGACGCTAGGCGTCGCCCCATCAATAGTTCGGCCGGGCTGCGGCCTGTGGCAGAGCACGGCGTTACGTGTTGCCGTAGAAGGAATGACGCTAGTTTCACTCCCCAATCCCCGGATGTTAGCTTGGCAAGCGCATCCTTGGTCGTGCGGACCATTCGCTCTGCCTGCCCGTTCGATGCTGGGTGGAACGGGGCAGACGTAATTTGCCTGATGCCATTGTTAGCCAGGAATTGAGCAAACTCTTGCGACACGAACTGAGCGCCGTTATCGCTTACCAGGACATCAGGCAACCCATGCGTGGCAATTAAGCGGCGCAACACATTTATAACAGCAGTGGAAGTGGTGGTAGACATTGGCGCCACTTCCAACCATTTCGAAAAAGAGTCCACCACAATCAAAAACATTTGACCCTGTACTGGGCCCGCCAAATCTATGTGCAGCCTCGACCAAGGCTTTCCCGCCGATTCCCATTTCTGTGGGAAGGCGGTTGGCGGTTCGGGTCTCGCCTGCTGGCATGGCGTACACCCCCGTACCCACTCTTCAATGTCAGCATCCATCCCAGGCCACCATACATATCCCCGGGCCAGAGCCTTCATATGCACCATGCCGGGATGGCCCTCGTGTAGTGATTTCAGCACTTTTTCGCGCCAGCGTTGCGGTACAATCACTCTGTTCCCCCACAGCAAACAGCCCTTTGATACCGACATTTCGCTTTCCCGCGTTTTGTACGGTTTGAACTCCGGCTCCAACGTTCCTGCCGGCCACCCCCTCCACACCCAGTTAATAACACGACTGAGCACAGAGTCTTTTGCTGTCGCAGCAGCAATGTCCTTAGCAGACACAGGTGCCTCCGGCAGTTCCTCGATAGCTAGAATGGAGCAAGTAGGAGCAGGGTCCAAGTCCTGGCCGGGCAGAGGGCAGCGGCTGAGCGCATCAGCGTGTCCAATGGCCTTACCCGGCCTGTGCTCCAGGTCGAACTCGTAGGCTGAGAGGAACAAAGCCCACCGCAACATGCGTGCGGACATAACATCAGGGAGTTGCCGGTCCTGGGCAAAAATCCCTAGCAGGGGCTTGTGGTCTGTCACCAGTATGAATCTCCGTCCAAACAAAAAGTCATGAAACTTCTTAACAGCGGAAACTAGCGCCAAAGCCTCTTTGTCAATCTGCGCGTAGTTTCTTTCCGCTGCTGTTAGCGACTTGGAATAAAAGGCGATAGGGGCTTCCCGCCCGTCGGGCATTACGTGGCTCAGCACAGCTCCCACCCCAAATGGGGACGCATCAGCAGCTAACACAAGCAGTTTGTCCTCATCATAATGTGTTAACACTGCATCAGACGACAACAATTTTTTCACCCCATCGAATGCCCGCTCATGCTCTGGACCCCACCTCCATTTTGTGTCTTTATGCAGCAGGTTGTGCAATGGGGCCGCAATCGACGCCTTGTGGGGCAAGAAGGCGTGATAAAAATTAAGGAGTCCTAGGAAGGACTGTAACTCCTTCTTCCCTTGTGGCCGTGGGGCATTCTGGATTGCGGAGACCTTATCGTTAGTAGGATGGACCCCAAACTCATCCACCCGGAACCCCAAGAACTCCACACTCGGGACTCCCACCAGGCACTTCGACTTTTTTACCTTCAGGCCCGCATCAGAAAAACGTTTGAGCACCTCCCGCACTCGGCACAGCAGCTCGTCATCAGATTTGCCCGCTATTAAGACATCGTCAAAATAGGGCACCGTGCCCGGCACCCCCCTCAACAACCCCTCCATGAGGCTCTGAAAAATCCCCGGCGCAACATTCACTCCGAATTGGAGTCGATTTACTCTAAACGCCCCCCTATGCGTTACGATGGTCTGGGCGTCAGCCGCCTCTTTGGTCACGGGGAGTTGTTGGTACGCTTGGGCCAGGTCGAGTTTGGCGAATACCTTCCCTCCTCCCAGTGATGCCAGTACGTGGCTAATGACTGGTACAGGGTACGAATGCTGCTGCAAGGCTTTGTTAATTGTGCACTTGTAGTCAGCGCAAATTCGTATTGACCCATCGGGTTTAATTGGAGTAACAATGGGGGTTTCCCATTTACTACAAGGAACTGGTTCCAACACCCCTTGTTCAAGTAGCTTATCGAGTTCAGCCTCGATCTTTGCCTTGAACGGAATGGGCACTTTCCTGTATTTTAGGCGTATAGGGCGTATAGCAGGATCCAACTCAAAAGACACTGGGGGACCATTATACTTTCCCAATCCGCCCCCAAACACTTCAGGAAATTCAGCATATAATACAGCCCATTTATTTTCCACAACGTTATTAACTCCCACAACAGCAATACCCAGAGGCTCAAACCAGTCCAACCCGAGCAGGTTGGTACGGTTTCCCTCAGCGATCAAACATGAAAGCACAGCACCTTTCCCTTTGAAATTAACTGTGAACGTATCCCTCCCCGCCAGAGGGATTCGATTTCCCTGAAAATCGGACAATCGGATGTCCGCAGCTCGCAACCTCCGCCGACTTCGTGTTGGGAACAGCTTGTGCCACGTCTGCGTAGACAAAACGGTTACCGCCGACCCGGAATCCACTTCCATCTCACACGGTGCGCCGTCGAGATGGAGAACGACGTGGATCTTTTGTCGGCTCTCGGTGCTTAGGACGGTGGCTGTGGCTTCTGACGACAGGCTCCCTGTCATCTGGCGGGTGTCTTCTTTTGGTGCAGCTCGGGGACGTCGGTGCCGGTGGGGAGATGACACTGGTGAAGACTTGTTCGCGGCTCTGCCTACCCGGGCAACATGCCCCCGCTTTCCGCACTTCCGGCAGTCGAGGTCTCTCGCCCAGCAACGCTCGCGCCGATGTTTCCCGCCACAGCCGACGCACACTGAGCCCTCAGGAGGTTTCCGTTGGGTCCGCTTGGACGTTCCCGCCTTCACTTTGCAGACGTCATCATCGGAGTCGCTGCTTGCGTCGTTAGCCCTCTGCTGGTGGACGCGTTGATCAGCTGTGGCGACCCGTTGTCTCACTTCCCTGGTTGACCTGTCAGCAGCTTCCGCGGCGACAGCCTCGGCATAGGCGATGGCCCACGTTAGTGTAGTTCTTGCGAACAAGCGTTGCTGCAGTCGCTCGTCTCTCAGACCACAAACGAGGCGATCTCGGAGGGCCTCCTCCACATTCGCGAAGTTGCAAGGCCGTGCTGCCTTGCGAAGAGCTGCAACGTACTCAGCTATGGACTCATTTGCGTTCTGGCCCCGCTTGTAAAAAGCGTGCCTGCAGGCGATTTCCGACGGCTGTGGAGAGAAATGTGATTTCAGCTTGTCTGTCAAGCTTTCAAAGGATACGGTTTTGATGTCATCTGGTGCCACCAGTGACCCGGCGATGTCAAAAACGCTCTTTCCACACGAGCTGAGTAGAGTCGCCCTCTTCTTCTCCTCCGTCGTGATGTCATTCGCCTCCAGATGGAACTCAAACCTTGTGAGGTAAGAGTCCCAGTCTTCAGTAGTCGGGTCGAAGCATTCGAACTTCTGGCTGCTCGCGGCCATCGTTATGCGCACAGGCGGAGCCACCAGAGCGGGTGGAACCTGTGGCTGGCCGGCCTCGGCGATCTCCTCGTTGTCCGACATGGGGTCCGTTCTAGCGGGGCTGCCTACCCGCACTAGAATCCCATCCTCGTCGCCAATTGTTAAGTCGTGCGCTTAACAAAGAAGTCGGAGAGTGATTCAGCAAGAATGCGGTTTATTCTTCAGCTTAGTTACTTCTCCGGTACGGTACAACGATCGCCAGCCAGAACCCATCACAGATCCAACATTCGAACCAACACATATACTGGCTGCTCTATATTTAAACACTCCCGGCTAATGTAGCCACACCCCCTGTACAATAAGGCAACCTATGAGGTTGAAGCAATAACAACCAATCACAAGCGATCCAGCTCTGCACGGTGATTTGCAGACACTTTCTGGGCTAGGGCTCCTATTGGTTACACTAGGATCCTAGCCCAGGATGAAGCTTAACATTGACTCTCAATGGCACAGTTCACAAAGCAGTTATATACATCTCAATACATAACATCTCCTGAAATTACAATTTATCTCCAGCCCATAGAGATCATTTCCTTCAGAACCTTCAGAATACATTACAATTTCCCCTGGACAAAATAGCAGAATTGGAAGGTGGACTATATGATGTTACAGCTCAATGAGTTCCCTCCCTTCCTCAAATCCCACCTTCCCCACGATCTACTTCCAAATCCCCCAGAATTTCCTAACTCAACCACTTCACTTTGGTGAGTAGCAATTGATCCAGAGCAAGGAAACAATAAGAGTATTTCCTTCAAGTTATTGCAAGGTATTTCTTCAGTCTGAAGAGACACTAAATGTATACACACACTATGCATAGAGTGAGCTACTTAACCTACTCTGGAAACCCATATGTTTTAGTATGACCCTGTCCTCATTTACATCTGACAACCACACATGGGAAAAATTTAACAGGCTACTTCAAATGGTAGTTGTGTTCTGTGGTCCAGCCTTATTAAGTGTCCCTGCTATGAATACTGGCATTTTCTGTATTCCTTGCAGTACTATCCTACACAGCCCACTGACTTAAGACCAGAGTATCTCTCCTTCGGGTTGCACTGCTAGTAAACTAACCCACGGAAAGCACTTGCCATTTCACAAGGGTTTGTTGTTGCTGATTCAGGCACGGTTTGTGTTCTTAGGTCCCATCAGTTGCCAGTCTTGGTCAGTAAATTAAAGGAGCTAAAGCTCTGCTCAGGTGAAAAGGTAAATGAGAGAGGATTTACAAGCCTATTAAAAAGAGCGCCTGAACAGCTTGGGGTCTGATCAGAGATTGATTAAGTCACAACAGTACGAGAAGAATAATTCACTTTCACAGTGCTCAGTGAAATAACATGAAGGTATGCAATAAAATGCCATTTTAAGTGACTAAGAACAGAATATCTAAAGGGAATTATTGAATCCTTTAAAAAAAATAAACTGTGGCAATGTAGTCAGAAAATGTCACAGACTGCATAAAAACTATCATCAGTAGCCCTGAGTCACAATGAAAGGGCAGCACCTCGGCTAAACCAATCCAATAAAGGGGTCTTTATTTCAATTTGTCAGCTTTTAGTTGACAGGAAAAGGACAACAATGTCAGCCGATATTGCTTATATAATTCAGTTAGCAGCAAGTAATAATATTTACTGTTGGCGTGAGCAGCTCAGCATGCCAGGACATTGGGGGGGGGGGGTGCTACATCACTCTAAGGGTGCATAGGTGTTCTCCTTGAATTGGATGTCTCTCTTTGTCTTAACCTAGGAGCTGCCCTCTGACCCTCTCTATTTGTCCTCTCACTGTTTTCACATGGCATTCCATGGAGACACATGTCTCTGTAGGTCTCTCCTGTAGATACCATGACCAATGTTCCCTGTAAGCTGTGGAGTCTTGTGAGCAAAAATTCTACTTTGCGAGCTACTGGCATTAAAGTTGTGAGCAAGCAATTTGGCTACTGCATACATTAGTTTGCTCTGGAGCCGTCCTTCCTGAGCGAAGACAAAAATGTATGAGCCGGAGGCTAAAAAACTGTGAGCTAGCTCACGCTAACTCATCTTAGAGGGAACACTGACCATGACCTCATACTCCCCATATTCCCACACACATGATGCCAGACAAGCTGGCCATTTGTGAAAGGGAAAGTATTCTTTAGATTAGGCTTATTTCTCTTCCTTTGACTGCAACCGGAATGTGAACTGGATTCCCCTGAATAAATGCAAGTTTCCCTTTTTTGCAATATACTTCTTGAGATATTTATTTACTGCACTCAGTATCATGCCTCTTTGACTAGGCAAAACTGTGCTATATTAGTCAAATATCCCAGTAGGGTTATGGTTTCCAGAGTCAACTTTAAAGTGTGTGTGAGTGTGTGTGTGTGCATATATATAAGTGTGTGTGTGTATATATATACACAGTGTCTCTTGCTTGAGCAATTACAAGGCATCTCCACTTGCTAGCAAGAGCAAAAGACACTGGAAATTTGCTTAACATGACAAACAGGATAAAACAGCTCTGAGTGCGGAAAGAAATTTATTTTCTCTCTCTCTCCCTTCCTTTTGCATTGCTAACATGGAACAATAATATGCAATCCTAGAGAAACTTAACAGAGATAATTTCAATGTGTGGCTTTTTAGAATTCAGCATCAGCTCAAGGAAGAAAAAGCTAATTTTCCATTAACTGTTCCATGATCTTCGGGGTCTGAAAATGAGATCAGGAGATGGGAGAATGCAGATGGTAAAGCACAAAAGCTGATTATTAGTACACTGGCTAATTTCCAACTGGTGTACACAAAAGGAGAAGAAACTGCAAAAGGGATGATTGAAGCCTTAAGAAAGGTCTATAGAGAGTAAGACTAGGCTAGCAAGATTTCTATGTGTACGGAACTTTTCTCAATTATGCTACAAGCAAATGGAAATGCAGAAACCCATATAGAAATGTTATTAAATCTAACTGATAAGCTTGCATCTGCTGGTAAAGTGCTAAATGAGGATTTACAAATTGGACTGTTTCTAAGTTCCCTACCTGTGTTCATCCAACATTTAACAGGAAAGATTCTAAGTTGGAGGACGTTCTGGGACTGATAAGAGCTGAGCACTGTAAACAAAAGGGCTATCCAGAGCAAGACAAAAGCAACAATGACTCAAGTTACATGGTCCGAGAAGCCAGGTCAAAGGGGGGCAGAAGCTAAGCCAATTGACTACAGAAAGCCCAACCCCAAAGGCAAAGAAATGTTCCTCACAGCTTCAACTGTAACAAGCCAAGTCATATCCAGAGGGAGTGATTGTTCAATAGAAATGCAAATGCAATCACCAGCAAGAAGCCTCACACTCAAACTGAGAATAACAGAAGGATTTCTCCCAAAGAAAGGAATTTAATTATCACTTATCTCATATAGCACAAATAAATGAAAATCACAAGCCTTGGCTAATTGATAGTGGTGCTTCCATACATATGACATCAGATATCAATTTGTTTGATGAACTGGACACAAATGCTTCAGAAAAAGTGCACCTAGCCAATGGAGATCAAGTAGACATACAAGGAAAATGAAAAGTTACACTGAACTGCCAAAAAGGTGTTGGTAGAATTGAAATTACAGCAAGTAATGTCATATACTTTCCTGATTTAAAGGCAAATATGCTAAACATGTCCACACTCTTAGAAACTGGATTTGCCATACACTTTGAGAATACTGTATGTAAAGTCTCGTGCTAAGGTGACCTAAATTCCACAGGTGCTCTCAGAAATAAGAGTCTTTGAGCTAGACTGTCAGGTACCAAAGGCCTATATAGCCAAGACAACAGCTGACCAGAAGTCCCTGGAGCTTTGGCACAGGACATTTCCTCATTGTGACCCAGAAGCCATCTTGAAACTACAAACAAAGGACTTGGTAATCGGTATTAATATATGTAAGTGTGCCAATGATAATCCATGGTGTGCAACTTGTATAAAGGGAAAGACAATTTGGCCTTCTATTCCCAAAAAGAAATGCTCTCAGCAACCACTTGAGCTAATTCACACTGATTTATATGGGCCTATCAAACCAGCATCTGCTGAAAATAACATTTATCTGTCATCTTTCACTGATGATTTTTCAAGATATACTGTGTGTTATTTGCTGAAGGAAAATCACAAATTAAGCAGAAACTGAGAGACTATGTAGCTATGGTTTCTAACAAGTTCAACAGGAAACCCCAAGCCATTCAGTCCAACCATGGTGGTGAGTACATGTCTAGATTAGTGCAGGCATTCCTAATGTACCCCACACACCAGAACAGAATGGGGTTGCTAAGTACAAGAATCTGTCTATAATGGACATGGTGAGAGGCATGCTAATTGACTCAGGCCTTCCTTACAGGCCCTGGGGAGAAGCTGCAATGACCGTGGTTTACTTGCAAAAGAGATCACCAACCAAAGCCACAGAGAAAACTCCTTATGAGTTATGGTGCAACAGAAAGCCAAGTGTAGAACACATTAGGGTATTTGGATCCAAGGCTTATGCCCATATGCCAAAAGAAAAGAAATCCAAACTAGAACCCAGAGCTGAAGAAGGCATCTTTGTAGGCTATTCTCCAGAGAGCAAGGGATACAGAATTGCTACGAGCAGAGCGGTGCAGCTCAATAAGCGACCAAAGAACAACCAGACTGCTGTGACGGATGACCGTCCTGAGGGAGATAGCGACAACAACCAGTTTCTGGTTTATCACCCAGAGCCAATGTATGCATTCACTATGCAGACACAAGAAAATGTTCAACCAGAACAGGAGGTGGAAGTGGAAGTTCCTGAACCAGCAGGTAAGCCAGAGGAACCGGAAACCGCTGCAGAGGTAGATGAAATCCTGGACCTCAGACACTCATAGTAGTGGGCCAACAAGGGATTTCCAGCTGAGAAACCAGTTTGGTGTAGTGGTTAATTGTGTGGACTCTAATCTGGGAGAACCAGGTTTGATTCCCCACTCCTCCACTCGCATCTGCTGGATGACCTTGGGCAAGCCATAGTTCTGTCATAGCTGTTCTTGAAAGAGCAGTTTTTCCCACCATAGAGAACAATGGAGGGGATAGGGGCAACCTGTTTGAGGGCCTGTAGAATTGGACCCCCTGGTCCAATGCTCTTGAAGCGTGGTTGGTATCTTGGGGAGAGGCTCCAGCAGCTACCCTGTGAGTTTGGAGTCTCTACCTCAAGCCCCCTCCCCTCCAGCTCCAAGAATATACCCTATGTTTTCGCCATTGACTTCAATGGCCCATAGGATATAATGAGGCTGAAATTGACATTTGGCTGGTCAAAAGACTGGGCTCCTACTGACGAAACTGACATGCGGGAGTCTTACTGCCAGCCGAAACTGATTCTGCCCGATATGGCCGAATCTGAATGGGCCGATTTATTTTTTTTTGCACACCCCCTACATATTTGCCAAACCGCCACTAAGAGACAAATATGAAGGCCTGCGGGACAACCTGAGTATTGTGAACCTTGACAGCATACAAAGTCAAGAGGGAGTGACTCAGCATGCCAGGACACGGGGGGAGCACATCACTCGAAGGTTGCATAGGTGTTATCTCCTTAAATAGGATGCCTCTTTTTGTCTTAACCTAGGACCTGCCCTCCGGCCATTTTATGTAATGTGAGCTGAATTGCTTCTCATACCTGCAGTGTAAAATATATATACATACATACATACATACATACATACATACATATACACACATACACACACACACACACACTATAATTACACTTGCAAGGGCACAATGACATTTCCTCACACACTGGGATATGCGAGGTGTATGTACATCTGGGAAATTAACTATTTTGGATAATGATCACATATTTGCAGATAAAATGGCAGTGGTGCTAAACATCAACCCATATATTCCTGGTTTAATAAGGACTTCCTAACAAGGGTGTGGTTGCTCATTAAGGATGGCAATTCTAGTGATGGTTTTAGCATGACATTTTAGCTGTCCCACCATCACTGTACTGTTTTGTAGGTCCTCCACTGTCACTGAACTTTGTTTTATAATGAAACAAAAAGTACACTGTATTTCAATATGCACTGATTTACAGACAGAATAGCAAAATTAAACAATATGTTGAGACTTGTGACACTAATTCCTTTTAAGCAAGTAGTGCCTAAGCTGCATCATGATATGTAAAATTGTAGTGGAGAAAATGCATAAGGAGCTCTTCTTGCCCATTTGTAAATATGTGTTAGCTCTTTTTAAAAAGAAAGAAAATCTCTGATTCTCCCCTGCAGATGCCAAAGAAGGGTCATTTATAGCAAGTAAAAACAGATCATGAAGCTTGTATGGGGCTCAAATGATATCCCCCTTGAAAAGCATAGATTAATTCTTGGAGTAGATAGTGCCTACCAGACATAATAGCAGCAAATCATGATTTCATTACCCCCAGTCTGGAGAATTACTTCAGGCAGCTGCTATTACTATTCTTCAAGATCATTCCAGTACACTTTGGCTGAATATTTGTAGTCGATGTCTAGCGTAAGTAGTGTTGGCACAACTCCAACCTCTCTCCATATGATCACGTTCTAGCCTGACAGTCTGACACTCAGTAGAAAGCTCAGAGTTGTGGGGCTTTTATCATCATGGACAGATGCTGTTGACTCAAAATAAAAAGTCAGTTCTATTTCCAATTTGTTGGATGAGTTTAAAGAGAAAACAGAAGTTAATGGATAATCAATTTCAGATGACTCCATGGAAACTGTGTTATGAACTTGCTTATGAAGTTCCATTAGCTAGTCTAACAATATAAGGGAAGAAAATGTAACCTACAACCATCCATTACTTTAATAATAGTTGAATATGTATTATTTGGGATAATGTTTGTGTGCATTCTGAAAAGCACAGCAGTTGAATAAAATGGAACTATAAAGCAAATTGCTTTCTGTTCAGTCATTCTCTTTCTTTTTTAAAAAAAATTGAAATATTTGAAGTAAGAATCAGCTTCCTAGTACATTCAGTGCTATATAAATCCTGATGACCCCAGAGACGATCTAGAGGAGAACGATGGGCACCCCTGGGTCACACCTAAGGCACAGAGCCTGAGGAGGCCAAGGTGAGAGTGGATCTTCTGTAAGATTAGGAAAAGACAGGGAGAGTGCTGGGGAAAGGCACAGTATAAAATGTATCAGGCCATTGAAGAAGTGGCCATTTTATACAAATCCAGCACAAGGACAGAATCCATCTTAGCTCAAGAGAGCATCCATAGGCACAAGAGATAGGAAGATATAATCCATGAATACTGGAAGCAAAGTAATGAATGAGCCTAAATGACTGCAATTTAAAGAATCAGACAGCCCCTCATTACCACCTTAGGAGATTATATGACAGTGACAGAAGTGATGCATCTATTTTTACCCTTCCTCACTCTATCATGTTGTAGGGGGCAATTCAAGGGTTCAAGTGATTTATTGATTATAGCTGACTTCCAGGAATCTTTGGAAGAAATTATTTGGGATTCTCCTGGAGAATTAACAACCTGTTAGCCACTAAGCAGAATTATAAAGACAGGTGTTCTAAATCAAATTTAATTGACATGGGGAGTTTTTCTAACTAGAAGTGTTTTAGTTTTAATTGGGCCAGGTGTTTTTACCTCACCATTTTTAATTAACTGGTATAGACCATCCCAGCTAAGACCTGTCATGAGTGAAGACTGATGTTCTTGCATCAGCCTTCTTAATTGGGATGGCATAATAATGAATTCTCAGTCCAAGATTTATGATGAAATCTTATACTTCAAAGAAAGAGGTGAAAAGTTTATTGTAATGGTTTATGATTTTTAGCAATTTTAAATGAGAAAAGGTGATACTAAGTTAAGTTTGGAATATTTTAACATATCAATATTGAACTACTGGAATCTATAACCAGTATCTACCTGCCTGCCTGCCTGCCTACCTACCTACCTACCTACCTATCTATGCCCTTTGCAGCTTATTATTTTAAATAGAAAAGACTTTGAGAAAGCTTTAACTAATGCCAGTGAAGTGAGTTTTAATGGCAGAAAGCCCACTGCCAATGGTGGAATCCTTTTGCTTCAAAGAGAATTTAAAAAGGCCTAATTGGGGTAAACAAGAGGACAGCTATATCCTGTAACAGAGAAACCCTCTTCTGATTTGTGTGGGGTTTTTTAGACTTTATATTATGTTTAGAGCTGAATATTTACTAAGATTATGATATAAGATGGCTGCGGTCACACGCAACATTAGCCACGCAAGAGATACGGAAGACAAGCTGAGTTTCCGGTCGCGATCTCACCAGCACATCTGGGAAGCGTAGCGCTTCCGTGGCACAACTGAGGCTTCCTGCCGAAAAAGCGCAGCAAAAAACTAGTACCTTGGAGGTACTAGTTTCCAGAAACTGCGGGGCAAGGGCGGGCGTCTGATCGCGTTTCCGGTGGTATCCGGCGCCCGCCCATGTCCCCTTGCGGAAAAGGGGTTTTTTTTCCCCACGTCTCCGTGGATGCGCACACGCACCCAACGGAGCATGCGCATTCGTAGTGTACACAAAAAAAGAAAACCAGTTCGCCGCGCCGCGCGCTTCTTCATTGCGCGCAGGCGTGTGTTGTGATCGGCACCTCTCCCTTGCCATGGAACCTCCACAGTACCTCCACAGAACCTCCACAGTAGGTCTGATCGCTTTACTGCATGTTAGTTTGCCCCGGGGCAAACAGCCACACTTCTCCTCTGCAGTTTCCTGCCCGTGTGGCAGGGGCCGATATTTGTCAAGACAGCAGCTAGCTAAAATGTTAATTTATGCTACCAAGTTTATTTTTTACGGCAGAAAGATGTTTGCTTAAGACACTCAGAACTAACCTGGCAGAGATCCATCAGTTACTAACAAGCAGAAAGCTAAAAACAATGCTCAAGAGCTGACCAGGTGTGTGAAAGCCCAGCCAAAACAAAATACATTAATCATGGGTATAGGTCGGTTAAAGAAGCTAATTAAAAGGGTCAATTAAAAATGTAGAACTTGTATTATAAAAGGATGACTCCTGCTGGTTAAAGTAAAATAACATATCTTGATGAAATAAGGAAATTTAAAAGGTTTAAATATTCTGTAAAAATTCCCTGATGAACCAAAAAGGAAGAATAATGTATAATTCAATGTATCTACAGAAGTTTTATGTCATAGGCCACTTTATAATATTAATTATATAAATATTATATATATTATATAATTATAAATAATATTAGGAAAGTGTATATATAAGAGTTTAATTGTGAAAACAGTGCCATAATACTGTATTTTTCCAGAAATTCTATGTATCCATATATTCTTTAATAGAGAGATCACAAAATGCCAGCTAGGGTGTTTTTGTAACATATATGCCTGTATACATATAAGAAAATCAATTTTGCAACAGAACTGATAGATTTTTTACTGAAGGTGAACTTAGCCCCTTTGTGTGTATAAAGTTCATTCAAAGGTGAAGTCTGGGGAAATAGCCAAAGCGCATACATCCATCATTTTTAATGATCAGAGCACCTGCATTGTAAAGTTGAGACATGGCCAAGTAACATCTGTTTGTCAAATATGTGATTGATGACTGACCCGACAAAGAAATCTAAACTGAGCATGTGTGAATGATGTCGGCAACGATGTAAAGTTCGGAGGAGCAAGAAGAATATATAAGTCTGCTCCCTGTATTTGCTCACTGAACATCTACAAACCGTGAGGTGTTCCTTTATTTGAATAAATTATTTTGTTACCCTTTATAGCCTGGATAATTGTTTTAATGTGTGGTTTATCGGCTAGCCACACAAGTCAAAGAACCTTAGTGCCCTCAGGGCGTTGGCATCAGTGTATTAAACTTTGTTTCATTTTAAATACAGTCAATCTTGTATCTGTGAACTATGTTAAGTCCCAATCATTCCATACCTACCAAGAGCAGGAAAGGAGAGACCCAAAAGCAATCCTGTTGTATTAGAGAGCAAACAACAGGAGAGTCTGAGTGCGAACCTTCAGTCATACATTTGCTTAGGGAATGACATTTCTCCCCACTTACACTCTGTGACTGCAATTCCCATATGCCTGTTTATGGATGCATATGAGTAAATTATTATTTACCTAAATAACTTGCCTACTTTTCATATTAAAACATATTCTGGGTCATGTGAACAATATGAGCTAAGAATACAATGGGGGGGAGCCATACAGCCTGACACACCTCTTCTGACAGTCAATACGGATGCACAATTTGGATTAGGGAATATTTGGGAGCACCAAATAATACTATATTTTAAGTCGCGAACTTAACAAAGAGCCGGAGAGTGATTCAGCAATAATGCGGCTTTTATTCTTCAACTCGATTTCACTTCCAACACGGATCAACATCAGTCAGCCAGAACAGCTTTAACATAGCAGCTGCTCTGTATTTAAACATTCCCGGCTAATATAGCCACGCCTACTGTACATTTCACAACCAATGCGGTTGAACCTATAAAGGCCAATCACTAACGTTCCCGCTCAGGGAGCTTCTTCACGGTGATTGGATATTACTTCCTAGGCTAGTGTTCCTATAGGTTACATTAGGATCCTAGCCCAGGACGAAGCTTAACATGAGATGGCAATGGAATGATTCACGTTACATTCAGTACATGTATTCAAGTCAATTAGAATACACTACACTATATTTGGAATATTTACAAATAATTCCAAATCAGAATTTTATAGTTCCAGATATTTGGAATAATCCCTAATATTCTGAGCCCCGTTGACTCCTATAGAAAGCAGGCTAGGCAGAAACTCAAACCTGTTCTTCAAACAGCTTGGCCTGGCTTCTTGAGAAAGGAAGCTGAAACATTCCCAGCAGCCTGGAACTAAGGGCGGTGAGGGCAGAGAGCTCAGTGTCCCCTGTTTTTGCCAAGGGAAGGAGAATGGGGAGAGGGTAAATCTGTGAGTGATGCCTGGCTGCACCTATAGGATCCTGAGGAAGGCACAGACACCAGGAGGTATTTTAACATTGGTCCTTTCCAGCTGAAAAGCAGGCATAGCTGCTTATATAATTCCCATTTTCCCATGACCATTTGCTGCAACTAGTGCTCTGTGTGCTGAAGGAGTTTACTCTTTGTCTGTTTTTAAGCACTTCAGCCTACATTTGATTCCATCTCTACTCTTTAATATTATATTAAGAATAAAATAGATTAACTAGATGGTAGATGTCAGATTATACATTTACATAACAGTGTTTGTCTGCATGTGCGTGTGTGTGTGTGTGTATGATTTCCCTTTTTTGATGGTCTGTGTTGTGCTGTAGGTAAATCAGATACTGCTGCTTTGGGAGGAGACTCTGCCAGCAGTGTGAAATGCATGACAAAGAACACTGGTGCATGTGGAAGTCTGCAAGGAACACTGCTCGCACACCCTGCAGCACCCTCTACTGATGGGAATGGGAGAGGGAAAATAGGAAGAGGGCAATCAACCCTTGTTATGAGCTCCCCAATCACAATCTGTGGACTTGTTTAGGCAGCAGTGCTCCAGGCTGGCAAGGTGAAAGGGTGTATGGCCCATACTCTCAACCTGGTGTTTCAGGTTGCTTTGCAAGGTAGAGAAGATAGGCTCATACCTAATATAACTGAGTGGGCCAGAAAGGTGACGGGGTGTTTTCACTGCAGTGTCTGTGCTGGTGAATTCTACCAAATGATTTAAGGAGTAGCACTAATGGATCCCGAAGCAACCCATACCCAGGTCTTCCCTACTAGAAGATGACTGCCCTAAAAAAAAGTCCTTCAGAAGGTAAACGAAACATTAGCATTCATTCAAGGTTAACAAAACGAATATTGCTTTTCAGTTCAGTAACAATGAGATATAAGATGATAAAGCCACAAGGTAAGAAGTGATTTTAGGTTTCTACTTGAAATAAAACACACACGTGTTGTAGGAGCTGAAGAAAAATCTACACAGACTCCTGCGTGGTCCAGCTATTGAGACTCCGGATGAAGAACTGTACAACACAATTCATGCAGGGTGTACAGTAAGCATAAAATTAAACACAATACATCAAGAACTGTACAAAGACCTAAGTGTGTCACCTGAAGTGTCCTATGGGGCATGAAGCAGAGAAAGCAAGCTAGTAAATTGAGTGTTTCATAGTCCTCCTATCACTGAACAGAGACTGCACTTGTCAATAAACATTCTAAATATTAGTGTAATCCAAATTTTACATTTAAAATGTCCTGTTTTTATTTTGCATAGGCCACAAAGCAGTTAACACAGATTAAAAAGGAAGAAGCAGACAAACTCTTTAGCGACTTCCCTTGACCTTTATTACCACTGGTACTGACTACTTTCGTTGCTGCCAAACACCACCCACTTTCAGCAGCGTCCTTGCTAGTCCTGTAATATGGAACCTGTTCAGCAAAGTGGTCAGGTCAGAGCCAAAGCACTGGACAGTCTTCCCTTCCCATCAACACGGGCTGTATTTTGGACCCAGCTTATTTTTCTTTGACAGGTATTTGAAATTCCTCATCTTGCTCATTTACCAGACATTTGGGATTGCTCAGCACATCCCCTGATTCTCAGTACCCATCTCAGTGTCAGCTGCAAACTTTCTTAGCAAATATATTACAGCATCATTACAATTGTAAATGATATAATGGATGTTGAACTAAGGAATTAAACTGACAAAGTCTGCCATTCGCAGCGATGTTTTCTGGTATCTCTTTTTCACAGCTGTACAAAAGATAATTTTAATCCATACAATGTGACCCTAATTGTTCTATACAATGCATCTTTAATTGAAAAAATATAATATTATATTACAAATGCCTGTATCAACCAGCTGGTTAATCTTGTAACAAGCAGGATTGTTTAGGAACATTATTTCCAATTAAACCATGTTGACTCACATCAATTATTTTATTTCTCATTCTCTAGCCAGGACTCCTTATCAAACTGGCACTGTCCTTTGCCCAT